>NC_060275.1:101700154-101802465 GCF_021613505.1 Equus quagga
AATTACAAAAAGGAAAAAAAGATTTGAAACATTTAACTAAAAGGATGAATGTAATGATTGGAAGGATTGAGAATCTCAGCAGAAAAATGGAAATTATTATGAAAACAATGGAAATTCTAAAACTGAGAGAAAGAAAGAGGTTCACGTGGGATGCAGGACTTGTCAAAGCACACACAGACACACACACATACAAAGAGCCACCTCTTGAGAGGGCATCCGATAATGACATTTAGAGCAAGAAAGTGAAGAAAATGTTAAGAGAAGGCTATGAAGAGTTGGAGATTTCTTCAGTTATAGAAGTTGAATTTCAAAAATCACACTGGACCATCTTGAGAGTGGAATGTCATGGAGGGATTAGAGTTTGGGTCAGAAAAGAGGATGTGTGAAGCCATGTGATGCAAAGGTTCTCAATGAAATGAGATGCCTTGTGGGATCTAGAATTCTTCAGTGATTGAGGGAAACAAGAATGTAGGGCATAATGGGATTTTTCCTTTATTCTTTCAGAAAAATTTGATAATCAGCCTCATTTTTTACACGACCTTTGGGCCATGGTGATGGTAAAGGGGGGAGATTTAGGAGGGGAGAGTGCAAGAGATAGTTGTCAGAAGCACATCAAGTTCCAGGAGTGGGGGTTCTTTTAAATTTCGCAATGAGTAGTTTTTAAGCTGGACTATGCAGAGTCTAATGTATCCATTTTATTTTTGTCAGTGTTTGTTTCGAAAACTGGGAATGTGTTCTATATACTTAATTCTTCCTATTTAAATTGATTCCCTAATGGAAAGTCTCCCAATTCAAACTGCACAGATTAACCTCAATTTTAAACTATGTTAATGTGCTCTCACTTCAAAAGTTTAGGTTATATTCCCTCTTTTCAGATTTTATTTTGATTTGATTTGATTTCTTGATTCTAGAGACAGCTCTGTATGTTTCCCACGATGGCTGTGCTTTTCCTTTCCATATGGACCCTTGGGTGTGTGATTGGTGAGAATTCTGGGTCAAGGTTACACTCATGTTTGTGTTAACACATACCAACACACCACTTTCTAAACAGTTGTAACAATTACTATGTGCAAAAGAAATGTCTTGAGGCTATATCCTGTCCTCCAAACCCAGTTGACTACGGATATTATTATATTTATTATTTTAATGTTCCCTAGTTTGATGGGTGAGAAGTGATACTTAACACCTACTTTAATTTGATGTATTTGAATCCTATAAAGGTTGATTCTCTTTTCGTTTGTGCATTTGCCAACCAGATTTGTTTTTCTGAGAATTATTGTTTCAAATAATTTGCATTTACCATATTTCATTATAAATTTTGTTACCAATTTAAGTAAACATTTATTAATTCTAGATAGAAAATATGCCACATGATTTTTTCTATTAATGTAGCAGTAGCAATGTCTATAGGCTATGTTTAATACAGTAGCTAGATGTGATTTCTCAGTCAGTGTCAAGTGAAGTGCTCAAAATGCGACTATTGGTTACTATATTGGGCAGTGCAGATATACAACATTTCCATCATCTCAGAAAGTTCTACTGGACAACACTGGGCTAGATAGAATGTGCCAATCTTTTATGGAGTCAAATATGACTGTGTTCTCACAGTCTTTGGTTTTCCTATAATGTTTATTAAAAAATTATCCTTTCTGTATAATATGTAGATACTCTTGTAAATCCTTTGCTAACTGTTATATTGTTTTATGTTTTACATTCCTAATTGTAATCGCTTGGAATTTATTAGGTATGAATTAGAGGTCTAATCACATTCAACTTTTCCTCCAAATGGAGAAAAAACAAAGTACTTCTTATGATACCAGACCCTATGTACTAAGTAGTATATGTTTTTGAACATTGTGTAATTTTCCATTGATCTAGTTGTCTGTTTCTGAATTAGTACTGAAATCTTGTTATTGGCATTGTCTTACAATATTCTTTTTCACTATCTGTTTTGGCATAGGCCTTGTTATTATTTTCAATATATTTTTTAATTTACTTTCAGACAATATTCTTTCATATGGACATTAAAATCATTGTAATCAATTCCCAAAGCAAATTTCATTGGAATTCCATTTAGAACTACATTGCCTTAATATATTGAATTTTGGAGAAGTGATTTTTTTATCATATTAGGTCTTCTCTCCTGTAACTTTGTTCTAATATTGTTTTATACCTTAATTCTACTCTTCACTGATTTGATTTAATTCTTAATTCTGTTTTTTAAACTTATTCTTTCCTCCTTTTTCTTTTCTAACTTTATTTTCTTCTCACCTTGATGCAATTTCAACTCACACTGCTAGGGTTTTATAGAGTGATGGCTTTTTTCTTTGTTGAGGATGCTAAATCTTTTGAGATCTTTTGTATTTTACTCAACAATACATCACTTTGAGATGTACATCTTTGACTTGAAACTCCTAAATACTCATCCCCTTGTCTGGCTCTAAAGTTATTTTTTAAAGACCACATGATAATTTATCTCTTCTCATTCTGGAATTAGGAGAGGGCTATCCATACAGTGTTTTCAAGAATAAGGCTAAGTTATTTGAGCAGGTTGATCCTACTGTAGCTATTTTTCTTTCATAATCATCATATTTTTCACTCTGCAATGGTAGAGCAGGATGATACTTAGTTCTCGATTTGGCTATAGTTTCCAAATCTCTGATGGATTTTACTACAGACTGAGTGGATTAAGCAACAGAAATTCAACTTCTCATAGTTCTGGAGGCTGGAAATTCCAAGATCAAGGTCCCTTAGGGTTTATTTCTGGTGAGGGCTCGCCTCCTGGCGTTCAGAAGGCCATCTTCGCACTGTATTCTCACAGGGTAGAATGAGAGAAATTTCTTTCTCTCTTCTTCTTCCTCTTCTAAGGCCACAGTCCTATTAGAGTAGGGTCCCACTCATATGAACTCATTTCACCTTAATTATCTCATAAGAATTCACCTTGAGAGTCAGGGCTTAAAGATATGAGTTTGTGGTGGGGGGAGAAAAATTCAGTCCATAGCAGGGTTTCAGGATAAAAAAATGGGACAGTGATGTGTGCCATATGGATCAGGAAGCCTTTTACTATGCACTATACAGCCATGGAAAACCACCACTACCTCGAGAAGGGCTAGGTGGATGGGAGAGAGGTCAATATTGGAGAGTCTATTATTTAAAAGGACTATTTAAATCATCAGATCCAGTTTTGATTTAATAGGAATAAAATCAATTTCTTTTGCATTACTGACTGGGCAGAGGCTCATGGTAATAAATTATAAAAAAAGGAAAAAGATATTTCCTTTGCTTACTCTGAGTTTCGGGTGATGTATTTACAACCTTGACACCTAGTCCCTGACATGTCAAAGATAATGTTAGGGGAAAGGTGTAGAAATAAGGATCACTTAAACAAATTGGAAAAGAAAATTTGAGGTCATCACAAGGGATATAAAATCTTACAAAAGTTAACGGGATTGTAAATTAGGGTGACAATCTTGATGATCCAGGAGATTTGTGATTTATGCCTGTTTCTTGATTTAATATTAAATTAATATATTAAGTTTAATATTAAAGTGTTCCAGATTGGTTGGATCCCTATAAATATCTTGTCACAGCAGAAAGCAAAGAAATTGTCAAAGACTGGTAGAATCATTTATAAAGGGCTCAGGAGGCAGTTTTAAGATGTTCTAACAGGTCTACAGTGGGACAATTTGAGTATCAATGAGTAATAATGCAAGTGATTGAAATTCATAATTAATTTAGATCAATAAGCCTATCTTTATGGGATTATTTCAGCTCATAAATTAAGAAATTAAGAATTAGAATATCACTATTTTGTAATCCCTAATAGATAAAGAAACTAAAGCATTGTCATCAATAGCTTCTAGCATCACAAATAAAAGACAACTAAACATTATGTGTCTCCTGATAAAAAAGAATATCTGTGAAGTGTTCTTGACAAAACAGCAGAAGGCTTGGGAGTAAAGAATCTAATCAGGTCCCTAAATATAATTGCCAATTTAGAAATAATATGATGACAAAGGCACTTATTTGACAATTCTACAGGGATGCCATCAGAAAAATTTAGAATGTGGGTACCCTATACATAGTTTATTTAACAAATAAATTGTGATAAATATTTTAAAAAGTGAATTTTGATAATATTAAGAAGTTATCCTTTTTGTTTTAAGTTTATTGATAGCATTTTAGATATATATTTTGTCTTTACTTTTTACAGATATATACTAACATGTTTATGAATAAAATTATATGATTGTGGAATTTGCTTCAACATAATCCATTAGGGTGATAGAAGTATGTGGAGTGCAAATAAAACAAAACTGGTCATGAATTGATAATTGCAGAAAATAGTGAATTGCTATGTGTGCAGTGACTATTATTCTCCTTATTTTTAATATATCTTTAAGATTTGCTGTAATAAAAGTTAGAAAAAATACCCTGTTCTGTTTGCCTTCCAACCAATTCTAGTATTTGGGATTTACAGAGGTAATTATTTTGATTAAATAGAGGTAATGGTTGGCTAAGTGGAAATTCATCGCTTAAAGGCAGCAATTGATGTCAGAACTAATATCATGGTGTTTTGTCGTTAATTCTAAGATGAGACTCTCATTGACTTTTCTTGATAGATGAATTGCGGCAGGAGATTTTTATTATGCAGTCTGGGTTTCACAGAAAGGAAAACAGGCAAATCTTTGATTAGGTCCTTGATTTTTATTTGAGAACTTGTTTAATGTGGTATTTATTTAAACACATACTAAAAAATGAAAGACCTTAAGATTCCTGTTTGTCATGGCAGCAGAAAGAGAAAATGTTAAGAAAAATGTAGATGAGAATAAATCATTTGCAGTTTAACTTAAGATGAGTGATCTACATCTTATATTCTTTCATTTGGGATGTTAAGTTATTCTATGTTCCCCACTTTGATATTCCAAAAATCGAATATCGACAGGAGGCATGCTCAGTGAATCTCTGACTCCTACTAGGATAAGTACTATGGTAACTTCTGATGTTTCCTATGACTTCACATGTTGTACTTTGCAGAAAAATATCACTGAAAAAGTATCAATTTCTTGGGAGGAGGATGGAATTACTGTGGTAATATTTTACCAATATTAAATTGTGTTCATCCAAGAGGGGCAATTATGTGCGAACTCAAATGGAGATATCATTAGACAAGAATTTTTTCAAAAGAGCTTTACAACATAAGCACAGGAGATATATATGACTAGCTCAATATATAAAAATGAGTTTACGATTATATAAATAAGCAGATAATGAGGGGAAGCAAGCTACGTAATGAAGAGGAAGACACGTGGGATCCACAGGGTTAGGATGCCTTAATCTGGATTTAGCAATTTTCTCTTTGTGGAAATTTAAACAAGCTGTTCTCTGGGTACCAGCCAATTTAAAATAATTTGGATGCATCTTATATTTAAATCCCTGTCTGCTCTATAATAAAATAAACATTCAAATATAAGAGGCAAGGCCCTACTTTTTCTTCTAATGAACATATACCTCATTTAAGCATGAATGCTGCCTTAATAGTGAATATTTTCAACAAAACTGTGGTCATTTTCTTAGATTCTTTTAATGGGAAAATATTATATAATGTCTATGCATCATTTTAGAGTTTCTACATAAGTATATATTTAAACCAGGCTAGAGTAAATATTTTAAGACTACATTCTTAAATAGTTCCGGTACTTTCTACACTGAAGTCTTCCTCATAAAGATAGGTAGTATGTTTAAAACTTGTTCATTTCTTCACTTTAATGTATTCATCGAAGGAACAGAAATTAAGATTGCTTTGGTACTAATTGTTAAAGAAATGTGATTTTCAAAATTTCTATGATTGAAAGATTCTATTGTGATTGGTGTTATTCAAAACTTTCTAAATTTCTCTTGAGTTAATTCATTTCCCCCAAAATAAATGCATTTGTATTTCTCTCAGAGTACTTTAGTGTTGTTATAGCATGAATTTATTTCAAGTGTGAATTAACACGTACATACTCATACATTCAGATACACATAAAAATAAATTTACAACTTGTTTTTCTATGTAACATTTGTTCATAGCTCTAGCATATTTTCTGTCAGTCTTTCTTTTTAGCTTTAAAATTCTCTTATAAATTTAGGCTATACTTTGCAATTATTTTCCCAGTGTGTGGTTTGCCTCTTTACTCAGCTATGGTGATTTATTTTTAACACACAGTTTTTAAAAAATTGTTTAAGATTAAATGTGTTGATATTTTCTTTTTAAGCACCTGGAAGTTTTAGTAATAGCGCATATTCCCCATTTACTTGTGAAAGGTTCACCTACATTTTCTTCTATCACTTGTCTGGCTTTATTTTCAAATTAAAATCTTTGATCCACTTGAACTACACATCCTGATGTATGATATGAGGAACAGATCCAATTTTAACTTTCTCCACATGACTCTATATTTATTCCAGAACCACCTATGTCAAACACTATCCTTTCCATGCTAATTTGAGACTTCAGCTTTATCATATATGAAATTTCCACAGGCAAATTATTTTTTGCATTTTCAAGAAAGATTTTTCAGGTAGAGACTGCTGTGTAAATGGGTATAAAAATGTCAATAATGGATAACAACTAGACTTTTAGTGGTAAGCACAATGCAGTCCATGCAGAAGTTGAAATATAATGATGTACACCTAAAATTTGTATAATGTTATAAACCAATGTTACCTCAATCGAAAAGAGATATCGATAAAATTGCCTATTCTAGTTCAACTAGACCTACTTTTTCTAGGAAGGCAATATTTGGAAGAGCAGCCAAAACATGTGAAAAAACCTTCTATTTGTTTTCTGCTGATTCTCAGATGTATCTTCCTACATCCAAAATAGCACTGGCTTTTTCAGTGCGTTTAAAGAAATTCATCTCAGAGGTCCACTGATGAAAGACATTTGTCTTTAATTCCAAATATTGAACTCTTGATCTGTCATCTACTACTTTCACATGGTAACCAGACGGCATTCTAGGCAATGGTGCAATTTACAAATTAATTATTTTGGGTTATGTCCTCACGCTACCATATTTTTATTCCTAATAATTGAGTTAGATCATTGTGATCAGAAGCACTCTTTTTGGTAGCCCAGAGTCAAGCCTGAGCCTAAGCAGGCCCAGTGGCCTCCTCGGGTTTGTCACCCAGGCTACATGCTGATCTCAGTTATTACAGTGTTACTGGCTCAAAGACAGGCAGAATCATCCTCAAAGTTAGGCACATTGAAGGAAAATGAACATTTCCTCTGCACTAGAGACATTAGCCTGCATTGTCGTCCTATGCTTCATTTTTCCCGTCTGATCCTGATTTGTTTTCAGAGGGTGAGAAGGAAGTGAACAACTTGGAAGTTGGTTGAGAATCTGGACCAGCCTTTTCCTACCAGCCACACAGGAAAATATACACACAGCAAATCCAAAAAAGAACACATCAATCTCCATTTTAATAATGTTTAATGCATTCTTTTTTCACCCATCTAGCTTGAACTCCTCCTTTCAAACTCCTTTAAAAAAAAATGAGGACATAAGTTTCACTTATAAGATTAGGAATAAAACGAGCAGAGATTTATATGTATAAATTCACCGACTTCTTTCCTCCAGAGTCCTTCCAGTGTTTACTTTTCAAAGTGTTTCCCCTTTCTTACTTCTGGGATTCAGTTGTGTCTCCATAATACCGACAGACCTAGGGCATCGCTGGCAAAAGGCTTAGGCAGCTCAAGGATGGCAGGGAGTCACAAACCGACATTAATCAGGGTGTAAGGAACGATTCCAGGAGACACCTACCAACACAAAATAGGGCTAAGCTGTAGGTGCATGTGGCCTGTGTATTCAGAGGTAACAAAGAGCAGACTATGGACATACTCAGCTTTTGGCATGGTGGATGTCTCAGAGGTCTAGCAGGAATCTGTGAATGTGGCGAGGAGGGTCTCAAGCTACAGATGTGTCTGACAGTGGGCAACAGGATAATGGAGTGATGGATATTATCAACATTAGACAGGTGTGTGAATATGTGTGCATGAGTGGATGTGTACATGTGTGTGTATATGCTTGTTTGTGCAAGAGAGAGAGAGGTCTAGTTAAATAATAGGATGGCCAATGTCTAATTCTGGAAGGATCAGTTGACTCTCTGGAGTTTTATTCCCAGAAGTTCTGGAATAATTGGCAGGTAGAAAAGGAGCACATGCCTGAAGCAGGAAGCCAGAAAATCAGATCAATATAAAAGCAAACACTTGAATCTGAGGAGAAACACTGGCCTTGGCATTTGAAACTTGGTGTGGCTTCAGTATTTGTTTATTTTCCTTGTCTATGGAAAGATTGTAGTCTGTGCTGAGGCAGAATATGAGGTATTTCACCAAGAAGACAACATGCCAACATGAATACTCCCAATGTTAGATTCTGAATGTGAAAATGAGTTGTCAAGCATTAACTCTCACCCCAAAATAATTTTAAGCTGTGGTGCGTAGTGTCAGAGACCCAAGCTAGATTTATTCATATGTTCATGCAAATGCATAGTTGATTAGAATAGGGGAGTATTGATAATATTCTAACATTTGTTATAAAGAATCAATACCAACATGTTTGCCTATACCTGGTTACTGTTCTTCCTTGAATCTCACTTTTTCTTCTGGGTTCAATTAATTTCTACTCAAAATTGATCCTGTAGTACTTGTTTCTAGAAGTTTTACTCCCATGCCCAAAGAAAATTGTCTCGGTCTTGGTTTGTTTCTTTCCTTTATTAATTAATTAATTAATTAATTAATTAATTTTAAGGAGAATGACTAGAAATAGTTGTAACAATAGTTCTCATTTATTCATCCCTTAGATTTAGCCGAATCCTGAGGTGAGCACTTTTTCTGTGTTCCTTCATCAAATCCTCACCATTTTTTTCCTCTTCTTTTTTTTTCCTCAAAGCCCCCCAGTACATAGTTTTATATTCTAGTTGCAGGTTTTTCTAGTTGGCTATGTGGGATGCCACCTCAGCATGGCTTGATGAACAGTACTAGATCTGTGCCCAGGACCCGAAATGGAAAAACCCTGGGCCATCAAAACAGAGTGCTGAACTTAATCACTCAGCCATGAGGCCAGCCCCTCTTTCTTTCCTTTGAATTAAAAAAAAAGGTTCCAAACTTTTTTCTCCTCCTAATTCTATAAAAATGGCTGAAATAGTTTATTTGTTTACTAAACCTCCTGCTGAAAATTCCTTTTGCCCCAACATTCTCAAGATACTATTCCATTGCTTTCTGACTTCAGTTGTTGCTAACGAAAAGTCTGATGTTAGTTTAAGTAATATTCCATTGTAATTACCTACTTTTGCGTCCTCTTTGTTTTATTTTGATATTCCACAGTTTCAAAATTATGTTTCAGGTGTTAATTCATTTTAATTCTATTCATTTACTCTCTTTGGAATTCAAAGTTTACTGATTTTATCTCTTCTGAAAATTCGTAGTCTTACTTCATTAGATTATTATATCTATCCTTATTCTATCTTTTGGAACTCATACTAGATATATGTTGCAACTTCTCATTTGATCCTCCAAGTCTCATCACCTATCACATATTTTGCATTTCTTTTTCTCTCTATGCTGCATTGTGGGTAATTTTTATCAAATCTATGTTCCAGTTCATTAAATTTCTCAAAGTTTAATTTAACACATTTAAAAGCTAACATTTATTTTAAAAAATTAAGGTAACTATATTTATCATTTATAGGACTTGTTTTTGGTTCTTTCTCAAACTTTCTTGACTATTTTTAATGTTGTTGTAGGCATCTTTATTTTAAACATAATTTTTCTACAGAGTCTATGTAATAGTTTTACTATCTAAAGATACACAAGAATTGAATTCCACTTTTTTGTGACTGTTGACTCATTTATGGTATAATGACCACTTTTATATTTTTATTTCTTAATTGTGAGCTCATTTTTAGAGAATCTTTATGTGTGGATTTTTAAACATTTGATTTCAATTTATGTCTTTGCTGAAAGGATTTTGCATTTGCTTCTGCCGGTAAAACATAGGTGGCACCCTCCTACAATTATATTTTATCGTCATTTGTTAGCATGGATTTCACCTCCGTAGCCTACATGTACTTGAACCTAAAGCAGTGGATGGAAAGATCCAAAATTAAGAATTGTCAGAAGACACTTATTTCTTCTCCTATTAATGGGCTGAGTATTTGTCTACTCAATTTACCAATGGGAGAATTCTTTTTTCCTAGTCTAACTACCCTCAGAAAAATGCACAGAGATTTTCACACTTTGAAGTTCCAAGCTTTAATCAGGCATCTCAGTACCAATTAAAAATTTAACGTGGACCAAAGAACTGGTCTCTGACTTGAATATAAATTCAAGACTCTAATTATCCAAATCTGAAATCCTTAAGAATACTGGTTTATCACCTTGGTTTTTAATTCTCTCCTTTTTTTCTAGGCTTGAGTTATTTACCTTATTTTTATCAAAACCATATCTGTGCTTTTAGAAATATGTTACTTTACTTAATTCAGAATTTGTGTTGGTAAATAAATCAGTCTTGCTGAGGGAGAAAGATAGACAGAGGTAAAGAGAGAGAAAAAAAGAGAGACAGAGACAGAGACAGAGATGAGAGACAGAGAGATACAGAATTACGGAGAATTGTTTATAATTTATGGCTGTGAGATCATCATCACAGGCGACTTCTTGCTCAGTTTTGCCAGAATCGTTTCTCAACTATTATGTGTCAACTGATGATTATTCTTAACAGAACAGAACTTATCAGAGAAGATAGCAACCTCTATCCACATGACAGAACACGTGCAGAGTTTCATGACTAGAAACAGATCTAAGTTGTTTCCCTAACAACTCTAAAAAGAGTTGTATACAAATAATGCAGAAAAAAGATATGTTAACACACTAACATAACAGAGAATCTTTTCACTGCATTATAAGAAAGCTGCTCTAATTATCTTAAACATTCACTGCTCAGTTAGTAACACTGTAAACAATAACCTTGCTAAAAACAGTGCCATATTTAAATTAAAGGGCAAGCATGCATGAAAGTAGTTAAAAGAGGCTTTTCTTAGTGTTACCGCTAATAGTCTGAGAAGTTTCAAGATAATTTTTAAAATCATTATTCAAGTAATTTGACTAGACTGTGTGCATATCAAGGCATTATTAAAATAATTAATTGCTCTTTCTTTATTCAGTCCAAAGCTAAACTATTACATCTTCCAAGTCAATATAGTATGTGAAATTAAAGCATTAAAAATTAATTTTTCATAGTTACCCTTTATTGAAATGAATTATTTAGAATTAATATGTAATAATTCAATACTATTTTTCCTTTTGGAGTTTTGGTAAGTTATTCAATCCCTCTAAGTAGTCTGAGGATTCTACATGAGAAATCATTTGCCTTGAGAGAGAAATGGGCTGCTTCAGTATAGGAAATGTTGAACAGAGGAAGGGTTATAATTAAGTAGAAATGTTATAGATGGAGTATCGTCATTCAGGTTGCCTGCTTCTCAACGGACTCCATTAGTCTCTCCATGCTTTATTCTTTATTTCTGAAAAAAAGATTTGAGGTATTACTTAAAAAAAAATCAAAGTTCTTTCCCTTCAATTTTCATCAGCCCAAGACTGAGTAGTCTGACTTTTTTCCTTGAGCCTGGTTAGTCAGAGTTTAAAAAAGAATGCAATGAAAATCTTTATCTTTCTATTCCAAAGAAGAGTCTAAGATAGACCATGATTTTTGAATGTATTTTAGAATAATGCTTCCTCCCTGGGTGCAACCAACACACACAGTTCATATTATCATTGATTTACTTCATCGACTGGTCACAGCTCTCTTTAGAGAAGCACACAATTTAAGACTATTGTTGATAAGAACAGACAGTGTCCTAGCTGTGGAAACAAATAAACCTATAGCCGAGTAAAATATTTGGATTTTCTTTAAGAAAACATGTCTGCACAGAAAGAAGGCATTGTAAATATTCAATATTAATTTGAAATTCTCTACTGCTCAATTCTACACTATTTGGTTTGAAAACACTGGTTGCCATCAATTGGTAGTTTATACCAATTAAGTATTTTATATATATCTGAACCGTTACCAAAGGGAGATATTCCATAAGAATGCCTTCTATGACTATTCTAAAGGTATTCTATACTTTCCTCCCATCTCTATTGAGGTAAAAGTGATAAATAAAAACTGCATATATTCAAGGAGTACAAGTATACAACTTGATGTTTTGATAAACATACACATTGTGAAATAATCACCCCACTCAACCTAATTAATTTACCCATCACCAAAGCCATGACGAAGCCCTTAGACGCTGCATTTCATTTCATTTTGCTCATCTAACTACAGGTCTTTTTCACCACATTAATGGCTTACAGAAATCTATTGGTCTTGATAGTAATATACCAGACGTAAATTGAGGCAAGCTGCTTGCCTTAAGACAAACAGTAATTTTGCAATGTATTGTTAACCTGCGAAAATTTTGTGTGTCTCTTTGAAAAGTTAAAAGATCAAGTAAATATGTGTGCAGTTAAATCACAATTGATTTTAAATCCCAGACACAACAAAGCTCCAGAGTATGAATGTAAGTTTAGGTATTGCCACTTTTGATACAATAACTAGGATTTACTTTAAAAATGGGGATGGGAGATGTTTCCAAAATTAATACACCTTTAACGGTGGTTTGTGTTTTTTTTTTAGTGAATCAGGCTGCTTTCCTAAAATAGAATTACATATCTAACTATAGCTAAAGCAAAATAATATATAATCTTGAAAACTCTAATATGGTTTTTACCCCTACACAGAGAAAAACAATGGGCTTTTTAACTATCAGTCTACGAAATCTAAAAATCATGTACTAGTCTTTCTGTCTTAAATAAGGTTTTTCTGAAAGCTTAAACCCGCAAGTATGTTCTTCAGGCAACAGACTCATTTCTGAAATAGAGAAGGGAAGTTCACCAGAGGAAGATAAGTGATGGAAATTCACCTAAAGATAAATCACATTTATTTCTTCCTCTCTATGAATACTAAACTATCTTTTTGCTTACACTACTTTTTGGGATCATAAATTTACTGCCTCTCTATTCTAGTGATCAGAGGATATTTGCAACGTATTGTAAGTAGACAAATTGCCTTTCTGATGTATCCTTCCTCTAGAGATGGATAATTCTGGCTGAAGAGATAAAACTGAGTTTGTGAAATTGAAAAGCCAACCACTAGATCTTAAGACACCATGGTAAGTATAATATGACAAAAATTTCAACTGCATTGTCAACCCAGAAAAACAGAAACCAGTTTAAGAGGCAAAGCATTTATTTGCGATCAAAGAATTGCAATTCAGAGATCCCAGATTCAGGGAGAAACTCGAATAGTGTCCCAATTACAGGAGAAGGGCTCAGTTTTTTATGGAAAAGAGGAGGAAGGTGAGGTAAGATGTTTTTATGGTGTTTTTGGTTGTTGAGCCATTCTTTGTTCTTGGAAATAGATCTTACTGGTTGTGGTTTATTATTCTTTAAATATACTGAAGAATTTGAATGGTTAATACTTTTAGAATTTTTTTCCAGTAATTTTATTGAGATAATGGTTTATAACTTTGTGTAATTTCAGATGTACATTATTATCAATTTCTGAATACACTTCATCCTGCTCACCGCCAGTAGTCTAATTTTTATCTGTCACCCTACGTATGTGTCCCTTTGCCACTTTTCCCCACCCCGCAACCCCCTTCCCCTCTGGTAATCACTAATCTGTTCTCTTTATCCAAGATGTTTTTAAGAAGAGTTCTTTGGTACTGACAAGCTAAGCTACTCTTGGTCGTACGTGATTAGTTACTGATTCTATCTTCAGAAAGTCCACAAACAACTGTCTTGTGATGAGGATGGCCCGTCTCCTGCTCATTTCTCTAGCAACTGCTTGTAAAACAATTGCCATTTTGGCCAAGTCCAAAGGTTTGGCCCAGTCCAAGGTTTAAAGAACAAGATGAGTGAGGCGGGTCCTCTGCAATGGCTGCTCCGGCTGTATGTTATAATGGCTCCACTTACTTCAATTTTCCACAGCGTCATGACAATAAATATAATAATTAATGTTGACAATAATGAAACAAAATAGTAGTTAGTTTTATATTTATGACAAGAACAAAACATTCAAAACAGTTTTTAAATATTTTTTAATAAATAGTATATTAGGTAAAGAAACATGAAACATTAAGGAAGTAATATTGTAGGAAACATGTCCCACTAAAATACTTATTTACCTCTTTATAGTCTTTCAGAAAAATTTATATTTCTCAAAATCTCATACACTGAAATGCACTGTAAAAAGTAATGTCATTGTGGATATGTGTTATTGCAGACAACATAATTTTGACTCAATTTTATTTGTATATATAAAGGCGATATTTAAAAAATCATAATCTATGTTTAAAAGATGATAAAAATAGGATTGTTTATCCTCTTTAAAAGTGCTCGTTTCATTTTATTAATTCAAAACGGATTACAAACAATTATTTATGGGTGCATATATAGCGGAAAGTGCTTATCATTCATTCCTTTGTAGCTAAATTGTCATTCATCACTTAAAATCTAGTAACTAAACAATATATTGCTGCTGCAAATTCACTTTGGAATGAGGCAGGTGTAATAAACAAGGGGAAAAAATAAATGAGAAGAATTTAAATTTTCTGCCATATAGGATTTTGACTTATCTGCACGACCTATATAAACAATTCCTGGATACTTTAAATACTTCAGAGGAATAGGGTGATAAACAAAAGTTGGAATAAGCACTGCCTGAAACTGCAGTCATGTCTCTGGTTATGTCACCAAACTGGTAGATAGACAAACTGCCCAAGAATAGCTGGGCTAGTTAAGTTCTCATTTCTGTAAGTAAGAGACATTTGCTCTCCCTG
This sequence comes from Equus quagga, assembly GCF_021613505.1. Taxonomy (NCBI): domain Eukaryota; kingdom Metazoa; phylum Chordata; class Mammalia; order Perissodactyla; family Equidae; genus Equus; species Equus quagga. The sequence continues at coordinate 101,715,077 of NC_060275.1, forward strand.
AATTGTGTAAAGGTTTCCAGCCTTGGTGTGTGAAATAAAATTTACATGTTTTATGAGTCCCACAGCTAGAGTTCAGACATCGTCCACTGCCTCTGTCTTTAGAGACCCTGCCTTAACTCTAAAACTGAGCTTAAAAGGTGATTAACTGAGAGAACTGTGCGACCCTAGGTTAAGCATCAATGTTGGCCAAGAGTCATGGAATGCTTATTTCATATAAGATTTAGTAGTGAGACTTTCTAAGAATTTCATCTTCTCTGTGATTGCTTCTACTGAAATGGACATGCTGCCCCTTTGCCAACTGCCTAAGAAAATGAAGACTGTCACCTTTCCAGCCCCCTGAGTATAAATGTTCCCTGTGTCTAGTCTGGTTTCCAGAAAAATAAAGAGGACACAGGAAGTGAGGTTGTTGAGGATATAATAAAGATAAACCATATTCCTCTTGGGTACATTTGCCCATTTGACTGAATCCATAACTACATTCCATAAATTCTTGTCCATTTCTTTATATCTGTGATATCTCCTGTCCAAAAAAAGCTTCTATTTTTTACAAGGTGCTTTCTACACTTCTTTTATCATTTTTGGCCTCTGACTCTGTCGATGTTGTCAGAAAAAAGAAAAAGAAAAGTAACATGTCCCACCCTCTGTGCCACTTTTCCACAAACGACCCAGTTCATATTATCCATAACTGGCATTTTCAGTCTGAGGTGATTTTAAGTTCTGCTCTGTTTTCTTTAACATATAGTGAATTTATTGAATCATTTCTATTTTGCTTTATAACGGTTTAGGTAATTTATAACTTTCAAAATTTTATTTCATTCTGGTAAGAATACTTAATATGAGATCTACCCTGTTAACAAATTTTTAGGTGTACAATACAGTATTACTGATGATAAGTGAAATGTTGTACAGCAGATCTCTAGAACTTTGTCATCGTGATTAACTGAAACTTTATGCCCATTGATTAATGACCCCGCATTTCTCTCTCGCCCTGTCCCTGGCAACAACCATTCCACTCTTTGAAACTATGAATTAGATGACTTTATAGATACCTCATAATAGTGGAATTATGCAGTATTTGTCTTTTTGTGCCTGGCTTATTTGTTGTCTTTTATCTACACTTCTTTTCTCCTCCTTTCATTTTTTTCTTTGTTTTTCTTTTTTGAGGAAGACTGGCCCTGAGCTAACATCCGTGCCCATCTTCCTCTACTTTATATATGGGACACCTCCCACAGCATGGCTTGCCAAACTGTGCATAGGTGCACACCTGGGATCCGAACCAGTGAACCCTAGGCAGTCAAAGCAGAACGTGTGAACTTAACAGCTGCACCACTGGGCCGGCCCTCCTCCTTTCATTTTTGAGATGAGTTAATCCTGTCTGTTTTCTTTTTTCTTATTCCATATTTATATCTATTATTTAGTTCATGCATAGAATGTCTAGTAATAAACTCAGAATTTTTCTATGCATATTTAAATTAGCTAAGCTGAAATTTAAACCTCTCTCCTCGCTAATAAAAGTATGTTAGAATATTTTAACTATAGTCATCTTCATCCAGATACCTTAATATTTTTGGCCAGTATTTGAGCTATTTTATCTTCATAGAATATTGAGAATTCTTGTTAATATTGTTTTTAATATTGTTATTTTGTTACAGACACTAGGCTTTATTCAGAGGATTTACAGAAGTTTTTAAATGTATCTGTGTTTTAATTTTTCTTTCTTATCATCTCAATGTTTCCTTCTTTCTGATAGTTTTCCTCCATATATTCTTTTATTATATTTCTAGCAGTAAACTGTTTATTGCTGTACATTGCTATTTAAACCTTGAAATGTAATATTATTTAGAGCCTTAACATAGAAACAGAATGCATACTCAAATGGAATAATATAGAACAGACTATGTACCAAGATGTGAGCAGGAATAATGAGAATCAGCTAGTGATAATGAAGCATTCTGGGCATAGCAACAGCAGAAGTTCCCACCTTGAGGCCTGAAGAATTCAATGAGGCAGTGTTACAGGACTAGTAAGAGCTTTAGGTGTAGAAAAGGACCAATGCTAATAATTCGAGGCTTTGAAAGAGGAACCTCCACCAACCTAAGAACTTGAAGGGAGAAAACTTAAGGAAAAATTATCTTAACATCTCTTCTTTCATCCTCTGATCTCCAGCTGATGACTCCCAAACGGCTGAAACAAAGTAGAGTTTCGAGAGCTGGTTTACATGGTACATTATTTTCATTCCCTTTCTCTCTCCCTCCATCTCTTCTTTTTTTCCTTCTTCCCCTCCTTCCTTTTCACCTTGCCTAATCTCTTCCTTCCATAAGACATTTTTAGACCAAATTATGCATTGGATATAATTCTATGCACTGGGGTTTTCTTGGACCACATGACTTGGTTTCTTCTCTCACAGAGTTTAAAGCCAAGATATGGAAAGTCTTTATTTCTCCTTCACTGTTGAAGGATAATTTTGCTGAATAAGGAATTCTGGGTTGCTTTTTTGTTGTTGTTTTTAATGTTTTAAATATTCCCCTCTACTCTCTTTTTATTTTCATGTTCTTGTTGGGGCTCAGGGCAGGCCATCCCAAAATATCCCACAGTAGCATATTGATTATTTCGAATGTTACTTGAGAAGCAAAAAGGGTGTTCTGACCCTCCTGTCTTTGCTCCCCTTGAAAGCAGGAAATAACCTCTCATGTGAAAGGTACTCTCTCTCTGCCTCCTTATCACCAGAGCTGGGGGAGTCAGGGCTGAGAAGCCTGCGTAAACCTTGCTCACTTACTAGCGTAAACCTTGCTCACTTACTCCCTTAAGGCTAAACTCTGCTTAAATTCCTCACTAATTACATACTTCAAAACTAAGTTTCTTTGTCTTGTCATTCCTCGCAAATTTACTGTTTCTTCGTGTAAAAGATATATATATACTGCCTGCTTTGTTCACTCTTTGAGCATCCTTCCTCTATAATCTCCAATACGTATGTGTTAAACTGGGGTTTTTCTCCTGTTAATCTGGTCTTTTGTCAATTTTATCATTAGACCAGCGGTAGGAACACAAGAAGAGTAGAAAGGGAATTTGCCCCTGCTCCTACAGTCTCTGTCATGAAGTTTACTGTAATCCTTAAACTTGATTCTCCATAGGTTAGAACCACTCACCCCCCCCCCCCCAAATCTCTCATTCTATATTTCTATCAGGGTTTGGATTGACAGATTGATAGATGGTACTCTAAAATTTTGTGTCCTGGGTATTTAATTCCATTTACTCTTATGAATTTATATCAGATGTTGGATTTTTTTTTCCCCTTAAATTCATAAGTAAAACAATTGAAATCTTTTAAATCTTAAATGCAATCAGCAAATTCAGTTTATTATGTTTATGTAAGTCAGATGGTTTTTATTACATCTATACTTATAATGATAATCTGCTAAACATAACTTTCGGCAAAAGAGTTATTTGAAGGCATCTTATGCAGTTACAGATATACAAAACAGATTTGACATCTTGTCGGTTACATTATTCTAAGTATGTATATTCTATTTACTTGTAGATTTGCATATATTACACTTGAGAATAGAAGGAATATGTGAGTTAACAGAGAAGTCATTATGTGATCTCATAGCTCTCATAGCCTAAAACTCTTTTGATTGAAAAGATAACTGTTGTAGGCATCAGGATGCCTAAATAATGAACTTTTAGAATTTTGTAGTATACATAAGATAGGAAGTGATTATGTAAGTACAATCAGAGGTTAAATACAAGCCTTTAAAAGAAACTTATTGTCCTAAAAACACCGGATAGCCTGGTCTAAAAATTAAGTAATTTGTTTTAATGTGCAACAGCCATGATTTTTTCTTCTACTCTCACTCTTTCATTTTAGCCATTCTAGTGAATGTCTAGTGGTATCTTATCGTAGTTTTTTTAAATGCATTTTCTTAATGACTGATGTTATGGGATATTTTTCTATAACTTCTGATTTTCTATCCATCTTCTTTGTGAATTATTTGTTGAAATATTTTGTCCTGTTTTATTTAGTGGGTGGTTCTCTCATTATTGAGTTGTAAGTATTCTTTATTTTTGAAATGAAGTTTTTGTAAAATATATGTATTGCAATGTTTTTTCTTCTAGTATTTGCTTGCCTTTCATTTTATCTCTGGTGGTTTCTAAAGAGCAGGAAGTTTTATTAACTTCTTTAAAGTCCATTTAAAATTTTTTACATAGTTTGCCTAAGTATTGCCCTAAGGATTCTTTGCCTACCCCCACATATTGGTGATTTTCTCCTATGTCTTCTTTTTGAAATGTTATAGTGTTAGCATTTACATTTAGACCGGGGTCTATCTTATCTTATGCCAAAACTTCAAATCCACAGATAAGACAATCATAAAGGACACATTTGATGAAAAGTACAGGAAGGCAAGAGCAAGCTGGAACCCACAAGCATGAGCTGAGGTTCATGATACAGACTAAAATCCATGTCAATTCTTATTGTCTCTGACCCATGTGGAACGCATGAGTCCACAGCAGTTTATTATGGAGATAAATGCACATACTTAGTCCAGGATTTGGAGAAACTGAAGGAGGATTGTAGGGAGGGTAGACAGTCGCAGACCTGGCCACTCTTCAAGCCAATGAGGTGAGCTAGCAGATAAATGACAACATGTGTGTGTTACAAAAACCACTGCTGTTTCACTTCTATACCCCAAGTCTCACACAAAGAAATTTTTATTTTGGCCCACTCTAACCAGAAACATACATGGAAGAGAATTCCGGGAAATATAGCCCAGCCTAGCAAGCTGACATGATTCAAAAGACTCTATATTCCACTCCTTGGCAATTTTGCACTGGCACCCACCATGGATCTCCTGAAACTATACTTAGTATCCAAATAAAGACAATAACAATGTCATGCTAACACGATATGCAAATCCCATGTACAACCCAAAATTACACACTGTTCTGTTTTCCCAAAAGAGGACATAAATCCCGTTTAGTCGTAGGTGATTTTCTTTGCTCCTAGCTGATTAATTTTGATTTCCTGTAATGTAGGTATATTGATAAAAAGTTAACTACTACACATATTATGATGAGATGATGAGAGAAAGGATGAACACACACATGCACACACACACAAATCAAAATGAGGAAGAAGTACTTATAACTGTTATAGTCCTAGATTCTGGAAGTTTACATAGTTCACATTTATAACTAATGTCCATATTATTCATTTCATAGTTCTTATATGCCTAACAAGTACCCCAGTTGGTTGTGATTCATTGCCTCATAGGGTTCCTGAAAGATTCATTCTTAAATGTTCTGGGCAATTATTATTAGACCTGCCTTGGTTGTTGTACTTTTTCATTGACTTTAATCATGGGCCATGACATTCCTAAGAGATGCTCTAGGGGATGTCCTTATAATTAATAGGCTGACTCCATTTTTGATGTTTCACTATAATAGCTTTCAGATCCCCTGCATGCTCCACATCCGGGTAACCAGGAAAAGAACCCCACACATGTCCTTTGTTTTTGCATACCTGTGGAAATTTCAACTATTTACAGTCTCCAGACTGTTTGTGGGAACTCCCCCATGCTAGGTGCCCCTTCTTCTCCTTTTTATCTGACCTGTGTATGAGCCCTTCTCCTCCTGGGAGTCTCCAGTTTGTTGTGAGTACTAAGCATATTTTATTCATATTCATGGGTGAGTGGGTTGTGTCATCTCTCTTGATATCCAACTAAATTCCTGGGAAGGCAAGCATAATTACCACTGAGTTTATAAATGAAACACTCCTTCTCCTCTTACCTTTTGTGGAGGTGCAACCCAATTCTCCTTATACTCAGGATCGATCACCCAGAATCACAGTAATCTCTTTTTTACCTATTGATTCAAGCACATGAAGAATCCAATGTGACCAGTGGCAATTTTCATTTCTAGTTTACTGGCATCATTATTTTGTCTCCAGGTAGAAGTATTCTTCTCTTTGGAACTAAGACCTCTACATCAGCAGAGCCTAAAGTCATGGGGACAGGAAGCAAGTACTTTGCTACTGTATTTCCAGGATATGAGGGAGAGAAGCCATTTTTATTTCCACCCCTTGTTTCTCACACCCATGAATTCCGACTATGAGAAAAATAACACCATAAACCGGATGCTAATTTAGAGCATATATTGCATCTTGGCAGATATTGCCCCGTCCCCCCAAAAGTGAGGTGTTGCCACCTGGCTGACATTGTAGCTGAATCTTCCAAAGACTATCCCACCATTGCATTAAGCTGCTGCTTCAAGATGATGGGGAGCATGGCAATCCCTGTGAATTCCAAGAGTGTGGGCCCATTGTCACACTTCATTTGCTGCCAAATGATTTCTTTGGTTAGAAATGCTGCTGTATGCAATCTTATCATAGTCGATAAGATCTCTGTAGTTTTGTCAGAAACGTTGCAGGCAGGAAGACAAAAAAATATACTGTCTGTTCTAGGACGAAAAAAGTGCTGCTCCTTCCACAATATTAGTGGTCTAATATAATCAACCTGCCTTGAGGAATCTGATCTATGCCCCTGAGAGATAGTTCCATATTCGGGCTCAGGATTGATCTCGGCTGTGGCAGATTAGATACTCAGCATGGCTGTAAACAGATCACTAATGGTGAATATGTTGTTGAGCGTAACTTTTACTTCATTTGGAATTTATTCATTCAGTCACTCATTCATTTATGATATATTGTGCTACTGCTTGGAGAGATTTCTCGGTTTGTTAAATACTGAGGTTAGATTTTTGTTTCTTATTTTTCTCTTATTTTGGTAATTTCTGGAGAAGAGACAGTTTTGATCTTTAAAATTTTAAAACAAGAAATTTATCTGGAAGTTACCTTTGAAATTGAAACATACAGCAGAATAAGGAGTTCTGGTGATGTTTGTCTGATCCATTTATTAAAATGTTCAATTCAGGCCCGGCCCAGTGGTGCAGCAGTTAAGCTCTCACAGTCTGCTTCGATAGCCCAGGGTTCAGCGGTTCGTATCCCAGGTGCAGACCTACACACCACTTGTTGAGCCATGCTGTGGCAGGCATCTCATGTATAAAGTAGAGGAAGATGGGGACAAATATTAGCTCAGGGCCAGTCTTCCTCAGCAAAAAGAGAATTGGTGGCAGATCTTAGCTCAGGGCTAATCTTCCTCACAAAAGAAAAGTTCAACTTAACCTTTCACCCAATGATTTGGCAAGTGTTGATGATCATTCCCTGGTCCACTAATTTTCCTTAAGAGTTATGAAATATTAACTTTCTAATCAATTTTCCTGAGTTGATTATTCACCATTCCTTTTTTTAAATGTTTAGCAAATCTACTTCATCAAATGCTTTGCTACCCTTAGATACAGTCAGTAGAGGAAAGACATGACACATACTTAATTCTTTCTCTTTTTTTATAATTATCTATTTGCAGAAAATGGTGCCCTAGTAGCCTTCAAATATTTTTTATATTATTATGAAGTTATGAGTTTTTAATACTTTCCAGTCCATTGAAAATATGCAAATAAAATAAAAAATTATTATTTTTATTATTATCTTTCTATTAGTATTGTCCCTTTTAAGCCACTGGGCATCCTCTGCCAAAACCAAAGTCAGTGAGAACAGAATTCCTCCAAAAAAAAAATCCAAAGGTTTTTTTGTCATCCTATCAAGAAAACATACCTACATTCAAAAAGAGTCAGTATAAGATGTAATTTTTTTCTGGAATTATTTTTGATTACATTTTTGATAATTTATCATGCGCAAATAAAAGGACATTTCAGACAAATTTGCTGATGTCAATGCTTAGTAATTAGACTTCAGACTGTTACTGTTTTCCCCTGTAATTTAAATTCTTATGTATTCAAAGTTCCAATCATGTATGTCAAATGTGCCAAGTTCCAATGAATGCTATCATTTTTCAGAGCTTGAACATTTTATATTTTCCCTAGTGGTCCAAAAGTAGGATAACTTTCCTCTTGTTTAAGTATCTGGCCAAGAAGGTATTCCTTTGATCAGCAAAAACAAAGTATGGGACAGAAAAGTGGTATGATTATCGTCAAATCTTCCCAAAGCAGTGCACATATTTTAATATTTCACACACTCTTTTTCGCACGCTGCCACTTCTATATCTAGACCAAAGATTTCTTACAGGCTGCTCAATAGAATTTTGGAAATAAATGTAATTAAATGATTCAGTGCACTTTAGAGTCAGATGAAATTTTTAAAAATATAATTATTTATTGGCAACAATAATAAATCTAGTCTTCATATATCCCTGTTGCTGCGTATGATAATCCATTTTCCTAACTCAGCTCACTTGCAACAGCAATTCTAGAATAGCTTCTTCAGAGAAAAATCTTAAGGGCAAATCCTCAAGTTTTGAGAAAACGCTAATTGCCCTTCTTTAGTATCATTAGCCCAATGTCCCTCATGGATGAATCATTATGAGCAACTTCTTTCACTGCAGTTGATAAAAGTTTAATGATTTGTTCTTTTTAAAAAATAGATAGTTTATACCCTGAGGTAGGTCACCAATTAAGTGCTTGACCTTAGAAAAAGAAAGAAAAATGCTCAGGAATGTCTTTCCAATTTTCCTATAATAAAATTTAGACAGTACTCAGAAAAAGCATTCTTGAGTCAGATAAAGTTGACCCAGCTCCAGACCTGCCATTTATTAAAGATATGGTCTTGTTCAAATCACAGGACTGAACCAGTTTTCTCATCTTAAGATAAAAATAATATAGGACCTCAGGTTTTCACTGGTTTGAATCCTGGGTGCATTCATGGCACCACTCGTCAGGCCACGTTGAGGTGGCGTCCCATGTGCCACAACTGGAAGGACCTGCAAATAAGATATACAACTACCTACTGGAGGATTTGGGGAGAAAAAGCAGAAAAACAAAAAGAAGATTGGCAACAGTTGTTAGCTCAGGTGCCAATCTTTAAAAAAAGAAAATAATATAGGGCCTCATTCAATTCTGTGAGAATTAAACATGGTTTCTTGTATGTGTGCACACATGCATGCATATGTATATATTATTTACCACTATATCTGGTACATATTATTAATAAAAACTATAAAAATTGCTACCATAATTATTATCATTCCTAGTAGTGATAGAGTCTCAATATCTTGTATTTATCCTTAAGGATAATGTGTAAGAAAAAAAAAAAAACTGGAATGTAGATCCCATTAATTTAAAATCTGTTAAACAGTACTTTCTTTCAGTCACAGTACTTTTTTCTGGTTATGAGTCACTCCCCAGTAGAAAGGTGAGAGTTTTAAGAGGTAGCTTAATTTTCTCAGGCCATAACGATAACAATTTCTACACTTATGCACTTATTTTTAAGGATGCCCTGTTAACTCAAATATTTTATAGCATCTTGTAAACATATTTATTTATTTTCAAGGAGTACCTCATTTACTGGAAGGATGCAATATTCATTCAATGCTAGTATTGAATGAATTCATTCAATTCATTATTTCACTCAATGCTAGCATTTTGGGAAACCAAAGTAAACCTTTAACAGAGCCAATTAAGTTATGATTAGAAAAGAGTGTGTGTATACTGCTTAGAGACCTCTAAAGTGCTTAAGTATAATGAGGAAATTTGGTGATGGTGGAGAAATTCACTCATTTATCAGTTTATTCCACTAGCCACTCTGGTCATTTGGACGTACTCATTTAAAGTATAATGAAAAGAATTTATAAGACCAAATCCAGTGCAATGTGATTTCACTCTACACCAAGTAGTTTGTCATAATGAATCTGCCATTCTGTTGCTGTAGGATGTAGTATTTCAAATTGTTCCTGAGTGCGCATTACGACTATTATTTTGAGTTGTTAACCGACAATATATGCAGTTATTAACCTGCAATATATGCAAACATAGAAGAAGGTTTATTAAACACATCAATGTGGGTGTTTAATAAATGTGGCAGTGTATTTTAATGTGATTAAATATAATTGGCCCATGGCTCAGTATATTGATAATTAAAAACTGCAAATTATAGAAAATAAAATGTCAAATGTGTTGTGTTATGAAATGCTAGTATGATAATATGAAGTAATATACCATTTTCGGTCCCATACAAGTGATTCCTGTGAAACTCATTTTAGCCTGCTCTAAACCAATAGTCTAAGAGGTCCCCTGCTTCCACCTTTGCCATCCTACACCTCTCTCCCAGTACCTAGTCATCCTCTCAACATATAAAAGAAATCATGTCATTCAATTCTCAAAACCATCCAGTGGCTTTTGGTCATAAAACAAAATCAAATACAAATCCTTAAAATAATTTTCAAGGCCCTGCATGATCGATATCTCCTCCTGCCATCTGTCTGACTTGATTTCCTCCTAATGTTCTCGAACATTCCCTCCATCCACACTACTCTACTTGCTGTTTCTGACCCCAGATATGTGACAGCTCAATTCCTCACTTCCTCGGGGTTCCTTCTTACATGTCACTATATCTGAGGGGTCTCCCCTGATCATTTTACATAAAATAGCAACCCACACTGCATGGTTTATGTCTCTTATCTCCTTTATTACTAACCGCAACACATCATCTGATGCTAATTACGTTTACATCATTCATTTTACCTGTCTCAACCCATGGAAAGGGATGTACAGTCGTATTGATGAACAGAATTGTATATAGACTGTTAATGACAATTTGATGAATGGATGAATGAGGCTTAGGTTCTATTTTACAATTTATTTTTAAAAAATAAGATATGGTACAGCAATTTTCTACTTACAGATATACATTTAAATGTTATAAAAATTGCCTATTGATCACTTTTAATTTCTTGCTTAAAAACATCTAAGGCGTAAAACATAATGCAGAAAGCAGTCTTAAAAAGTCAATAATGCCTAAAGTCACTGTGGATATAGAAATGTCTTGTAAATTCAACAGAAAATTTGAATTAACCCATGATGATGTAGTTTATTTTAAGATACAGGTCAAAAATAGGTTAATGAATCTTAATATTTTTTAACCAAAGCATGCATGCATTTTCTATTAAACTATAAATTATGTCTATAGAACATATAAGAATAGACAGACTTTACAATTTATTTATATTACTGATAAAATACTGTTAGTAAATTTTCTAAAAATAAGAAAATTTCAGTCATTGAACTTTAGTAACAAAATAAGCTTATGATGTGACATGGAAAAGACAACACTTTTACTATACTCTGTTACTGTCAAGGTAGACCAGGGAAGATTTAGTATAAGAGTGTATGCCAGTGAGGGTACTTCCTATAATATGACTTTGTGCAACGTTTAATTATTTTATTTATTTGACAAACATTTATTTTGAACAAACACTCTTTTAGCATTGGAGATATAACCAGAGTAAAATGTATCAATGACCCAGATCCTATGATGATTATATTCTAGATCTGGGAGATATACTGCCAGCCATTTTATATGTGAAGTGTCAGAAAAAATTATTTAAATAAAAAATTAAAAAGTGTTAGGTAAGGAATTAATATGGAGAGATGAGATTTTTTTTTTTTTTAACAGGATACGGTGCAGATTTACTTTGGAAAGGAGAAGAACGGCAGGAGGTCAGGTCAGAGGTCTTGTCTTGAGTGAATGTTTGAATGAACCTCTTAGACGTTCTTGAGCCAAAAGATAGAAATCAGTAGAAAGAATCACAATAACCGCTGAGTGTAGTATAATCTGTGGGAGCTTGTAGACAATTTAAAAAGGCATACAAATAATTCAGGAGAGTAATAACCATGCCCTGGACTAGAGAGGTATTGATGGAGATGCTGAGAAGTTGAACACTTCTGAATATGTTTTGGATTTGCTAATGACAGATGTGGAATATGACAGAAAGTCAAGTGTCAAACACGCTACCACTGTTTTTAGCCTAAGTAATAGACAAATAGAGTTCTAAAACACTGAGATTGGGTAGACTAAATAATGAACAGATTGAGGGGTGATGTGATATTTTTTGTGATGAACCAATTGAGCTAGGCTACAGTCACCAGTTATTCAGTTAAACACTAATCTAGGTGTTGCCTTGAAGGTATTTGAAGACATGATTAAAGCCCATAATCAGTTGACTTTAAGGAAGTGACAGTATCCTAGACAGTCTGAGTGAGTCTGACTCAATTATCCGAAAGCCCTTAAAAGCAGAGCTAGATCTTCCTTGATGTAAAGATTCTACCTCTGGACACAGCTTCAGGCTGTGCTCGGGAATCCCAGCCTGCCCCTAGAGCTTACTCTACAATTTGGAAATTGCCCTAGCCAGTCCCCAAAATTACACAAGCCAATTCCTTGCAATCAGTCTCATAATATATATCTTCTGGTTTACTTCCCTGGTTGAACCCTGAGTGATAAAGCTAGGTAGTATTTTTTTTTTCCTTGAGATACTTATGAATCTCACAAATGAAGATGTCAGGCAAATATCTGAAAACTGTCATGGAAGATGTGGGGCCTGGAAAATCACATGTTGGCATTATTAGTCTATAGAGATCTCTCATTGAGAGAGATCAAAAAATGATCCACCAGAAGCTATTCATTGGAACCTGTGAAATCCCTGGAAACTGTGAATAACTTATTTGGAAAAAGAATCTGTACAGTTGGACTTAAGTTAAGGATCTTAAGATAAAAAGATCATCCTGGATAATGAAAGTGGGCCAAAAATCCAATGACAAGTGCTCTTATAGGAGACACACAGAGAATAGACACACAAAGAAAGAGGTGATGTGACTATAGAGGCAGAGGTTGGAGTCATGCCGTCAGAAGTCAAGGAATGGCGACAACTGCCAAAAGCTAGAATAGACAGAGTGCAGCCACACCAACACCTTCATTTCGGACTTCTGGCCTTCAGAACTGTGAGAGAATAAATTGATAGCGTTTTAAGCCACATATTTTGTGGCAATTTATTGAACAGTAATACAATCTTATCTAAAACCATGAGACTGAAGAAGATAAATTAGGAAGTGAGTATAGATAGAAACAAGACTTGTAAGAACTGACTTCTGGGGTACTCCAAAATCAAGAACTTGGGAAAATGAAGAGAATCTAGCAGAGGTATTTGAGAGGGAGCACCCCAAAGGTTATTAGGAGAAGTAAAATAAAGCGTTATTTCAGCATCAAGGAAAAATAAGTGCTATAAAGAGAATATGGGCATCTATCAAAATCAGATAGGTCAAGAGAGATGAATGTTGAGAACTGACATTTACATTTGGTGAGTTGAAATCATTGATAACCTTTATAATGAAAGTTTCAGTCCTGTGTGGCAGCTAAGGACTGATTTCAGTGCTTAATAGAGAATATCCAGAGTGAAAGTAAATACATTGAGTAACGATGTCTCTGTTGTGGTATTTTTGCTTTAAAAGGAAGCAGAAGAAGAAAGTGGTACCTGGCCAGAATAGTGACGTCAAGGATGTGTGTGTGTTTCATGGGAGACAATGCATTGTACTGGCTCACTGGTGAGCTGCCACCCTTACAGAGGAAGTTATAAAATAATTAGAAGACACAAAAACAAAAAACAATAAAAACTTGCCCTGAATGTGTTATTAGAATTGATTTATTGAGATCCTAGGGAATGAAGAAGCCCCTATTTGAATGAGATTACTGGCAAGTGGACATTAAAAATAGGAGCTTCTGGAACTTCTCTGACTCACTATATTATGACACAGTCCCTCTTTCTGAGAAGAGTAAATGAATTTGCTACTCTAATTTTGTAATCAGACAAACTAAGAGTTATTTGCCTCCATTTTCTACTTCAAATGCCCAATTTGTCCAGTTCCAGAAAAGAGATGGCGCTTGTAGATTAACTGTGGATTATTGACAAGTGAAAGAAGTTGCAACAATGGTGATTGGTATTGTCTGCTGTGTTTCTGTAATGTAGGAGTTTCTAATTCAACATTTCCTTGGTTTTTTGGTCATTAAACTGGCTGGACATATATTTCTTCATTTCATGTTATTTGCCAGTTGACTTCAGCATGTTTCATGAAGAGCTGACTCTGTTTTTTGGACCAGGCTTAATGTTTATTACCAAAAGGGCAATGAGCTAAATTTTAAGACACCAAAAAAGAGAGAAGCAAACCTTTTCTAGTGTCCTTTTAGCCTTTTTTAAAAATAACCTTAAACGTCTTCCCTGTTTTACTTTCACTTGCTTCTGTGCTCTGCTAGGATTTTAAGATTTTTTTTCATTCTTTTCCTTCCTCCTCCTCTCTCCTCCCCCATTCTTCACCTGCTCCATTCCTCGCCTCCCTCCCTGCCTGCTTTCCTCCCTTCCTTCCTCTCTTTCTTCTTCTCTCTCTCCCTCCCTCTTCTCATTTCCACCTCTTTTTTAATTCCTTTATTTCAACAGTTCTGGGAGCATGTAGAGAATATGCAAAATTATTTTTCCTTATGACAAGATTCCTCAGGAAAAGTAGAATTTTTCAAAGAGGAAGATATATTGACCTCTTATTTTATTTTCTATCCTTTCTGGAAATGATAATGATTGACAACACCAATATCCAATTATACATTTTCTTACTCTATTAAACACTGAGAGGAAGGCAAAGTATCACAAGGATTTCCTAAAAATTACAAATACCTCTTTCCTTTCCTCGTTCCCACAGACTTCTGTTCTCCCTGGCGGTGCTGTGGTCAGTCTCTCAGGTCTAAGCTACAGAACTACAAGTGACAGTTTGTCAATCCTGTCTCTTTGTAGACAAAGAAAGCCTTGACATATGGCCAATATCTAGAGAGCTCTTTGGCCTGAAACCCAGATCATTCAGGTATTTCCCAGAATGGATTTAATGTATTGTAATAGTCTTGCCCGGGACCAAAAGCTAGATAACAATCCTGTGGGCAGATAGAGCTTTTTAATTGATAGGTGATTCAATTCTGTTTCTTGTGAGAAGAGGCAAGATTCTGGGGTCAGAAGTAAGAACACAGAACATGAACCATAGATAGGGTTAAAGGGAAAGTGATTTCTGTCTGAATGCTAAAAAATCAGGCACATCAGTCTTGACCAGTGAGGGAAGGAATAACGTGTAGTATTTCTAGAGCTCGGATGCACCCTGGCTTTTGCCAGAGGGCAAAAGCAGAAGGCAAGAAAATATCCTAGTAAGAAACCCCCACATCCTTCTTTTTATACTTTTATCCTTTAGGTGTATGGGTTTTTCTTGCTTTCATTTTCTTTTTGAAATTCCCAGCAGTGTGAACACGCTGAGCCAGCACCTCGACAAGATCACAGCAGAGCAGAGGGGTCATGAATATAAAGAAGAGATTGCAACTTCTTCTCCAAAACATTGTACTTGGGTAATATTTAACTTGAATAAGCAATTTCCAAGGGCCCATCATTATCCAAATCCTTTATATTTTTAACTTATTGACTATCCATAGCAAATTTAAGAGGGAGGTCATTTTTAAAGTGCCGAAACAGATAGACTGAACAGTTTGCACATGATTACATAGCTAGGCAGTTGCATTCCTTGGACTGAATTTTAGTCGGGATTGGAATTACAGTGTTCTTGATAGCTATGCTCGATGTCTGCAGGATCAGTATTTGTAAGAGAAATTTGTATCTTAATTACATACATCCCAATTTTAATTTTTATTTCACCAATCTTCTTCCTTAGAATGTTTTGAAGCTTTTTCTTGCACCCGTCTTAGGTGCTGTATCTATCAAGAGTTGCATCAGGATGTCTGCAAAAGGCCACACACGTCTTTTCTTTCAGTTTGAGGGCTTTGTCTTCCCAGAGGAAAAGGAAATCTTCCAGATGGTCAGCCCTGGTCCAACCATCATTGTACGCTATGCTTCCAAAACACCTCAGTGATCCAGAGCTTATCATTAGGTTTTCCTGATTATTTCTCCTGATATCCAAAACACACATACTAGACTGATTAAGAGTCCCTGATTTCTTTACCTTTGTGTGGTTCTCTACACTGTTCCACTGATTATATGGGGACAAAGTCCATCCTCAAACGTGATGTAATTGCGTGCAGTCACCTTATTTACATCATGAATAAAGGTCCCACCTCAGGGTTGGAGAATGAAGTTTGTCGAGGTTCAGGTTCTTCTTCCTTTAAAATAAGGAGGTTGAACTACACGAACGTTAAAATTATTTTCAGTTCAAGTCACACGCATTTTATAATATTTAAAAACTGATTCGTAGATGTAGAAACAATCACTGCCATTTTCTCTAAGGTTCTAAGAAAAGCAAAAGAAAACAAGCAGACAAGCAAACATTCTGTATTTTTGTATTAGCTCGATGATTGTACACAGGCTGTATTTAGTGAAAACAAACTTATAGTTGAGAGGCTGTATGTGTGATGTTCTCTGTTGCTTTTTTCAGCACTTTTTTAAAAAAATTCAAATTTCTTTTTGAGGAGAGATTTGATTGCAAAATAAATTTTTTGAAATATTGAAATATAGTTATCTATAATATTTGAATATTGTGATTGAGGAAAAGTTTGCTTTATCTGTATCAGTATATCTGTAAATAAAATCAATCTGGTATATGTCTAAACTCCCTCTGAGTGTGGATACATAAATTTCTGTTGCATTATTTTTTACTTTTCATTGTATGCTTGAAATAGTTTAAAAATAAAAAGAAAAGAAAACTTTGAAAAAGTAGACTATGAAACTACAAAAAAGGGCAGAATTTTGTTTTAAGGAAAGCTAGGTAAAGAGCTGCAAATACTTTAAAATATTTTTAGAGATTAGAAAGAAAGAGCGGAGCAGTAAAAGTTTTTTTTAATGGATGCTCAAAAAATAAATATGGGCTATACATATCCTAAATCACGTCAGAATATTGCTAAATATAGTACAAAGAAACAAATAGACTCAGAAAGAAAGCCCTTCACTTCACATCAAATTACATAACATAAAAGTAAATTGGACATAAGAAGAAATAAAGGGGAAAAAAACACCTACACACTTCCCAGAAAGAAAATCAGAAGGTTAAAACAGGCTATAACCAGACAAGTGTTGGTAAAAGAGTTATTGAGTAGGTTCATATATCTTCTTCTATGTTGACCACATACATTTAAATTTCTAAGTAGATCTTTCTCTGTAATCCATTCAGAAATACATTTCTTGCCATTTTTACCTCCCATAGATGCTATTTTATACTGAAAGTGGTCCTTAGGAGACTATGAATAATTGAAAAGGAAAGATAAAGCATACAATAAAAAAGAAAAGCAGGCCAGTGTTCAGAAATAATTTTTTATAATGCTGAATAAAAATCACTTGAGTGCACTTGTGATGTTCCATTTGTATTAATATCTTAGAGCAAGAGTTTTCCATTTTTTTACACCCTTGAAACCTTCTTACCCAGAAGCATAAACAAATAAAAAATACAAAAGCAGTAACAACACTTGTGCAAAAGACATACTGGGAGAGTAGTATGCCCATTTACAGACACACAAACACACACATACACACACACCCCCAAGGACAGCAGTAAGAGGCCTAGTTTGTTTATCGTTGCTGTTATATTTTTCAAACATTTCATTTTAAATTCTTATATATCTCAATGCTTAAAACGTAAGGGAAAAAATAAACATTTAATGTAGTCATATCACAGTAAAAAAAAGGGAAATATAAAACGGGAAGTAAAAATTTTACAGAGAGGAAGAAAATGCTAAATTACACAATACATGCAGGAAATCAATTCACATGTTAAAATATCAGGATATCAGAGATGAGGCATGAATTGTATGATTCTCCACTCCTCCCAAACGGTCACATTTAAAAAAAAATTTTAAATACCATGTAATACTTGATCATAAGAGTATGATGTAGAACATTAAATCATAACTTTTTGCCCAAATAAGTCCATTTAAGTTTGCAAATAATATTTAAGAATATAGACAAAATCTAATTTGATCTCCTATATACACTAGTTGTTCTCATACAACTTTGTGAGTATAGATTCTGTTCATAAATTCTGAGAGTTATATTTTGTATGTGTGTCACTTATCTAAAATTGCATCAAGTGCCTACAAGAATGTACATTGATGCACTATTTCTGTGTAAACTATCCAGAGGAAGAATGGGATTCTTATTCGGTAAGGGATTGTATCATGAAATAGTTTGGTAGGAACTGATTTACAGTCATGCGTTGCTTAACAACAGGGATGCGTTCTGACAAATGTGTCGTTAGGTGATTTCAACATTGTGGGAACATCATAGAGTGCACTTAAGCAAATCTAAATGGTATAGCCTACTACACACCTAGGCTACACGGTACTATTCTTGTGCACCCACTGTTGTATGTGTGGTCTGTCATTGACTCAAAAGTGACGTGGCATCTGACAGGAATTAACACACCTGCTTCTATCAACATCCCTATCTTGACAATGGTTTCTAGAAAACTATCTTTTTGTTTGTTTGTTTCAAAAGGTGTGAGCATTGGGTAATCTAAAAAAGCATAGACACAGTAAAATAAAGCATATCTTGCACATGGAAAAAGTTGATAGGATCAAAACCTTTTTTTCAAATAATTTTCTTTCTGCAAATACTTTTAACCATTGGAAAAGAGGATGCTCAGAAGAATAATCATCTTTTACATTTTAAATCCAGAAGTAACACATAAATAAATCCAAGAAATTTTAATTTATAAATTTCAGAAAAAGCATAGCGTCTGCAAATTAGTTCAAAAAAGACCTTATCAAAGAGGACAAAGAAACCCAATTATATTTCCAGAAGCACTGACTATTTACCTAAATTACAGTCATCAGGAACACCAGCTGCAACATACTCCTTAGACTTTTGCTCTAGGCAACTTAAGTCTTAGAACTACTTTTGGGAAAGAGATCTAGGAAAATGAAATGAGATAACTAATTGTTGCATTAAGCTTATTGTGGCTCAGGAACAAGGAAAAATAACAGTCATTTGGTAAGAGGCATGTCCCACTAAAAGCCTGCATTATCTAAATTTTAAAGGGATCATATCCATAAATCTTTTATGTACTTTCTTGTTTTATTTAATTATGTTGCTTGTTTACATCATGTTGCCCTGTGTTTATTGAGATCTCGTATCCTTCTCATTCTCCTGCCACTATGTGACTCCTTTCCAGCTTCCGACTTTGTAGGAGTCTGCAAACTTTGCGGTGAGTCAAAGTTACTTGAAACGTTTGTCAAAGAACCAGTCTTCCAAGGCTCAACCTTAAGAGTCTGCTGTAGCAGTTCTGAGGGGAAGCCCAAGAAAGCTATTTTATTTTTTTTTCCTTTTTTTTTTAAATTGAGTTAATGATGGGTTACAATCTTGTGAAATTTCAGTTGTACATTAACGTTTGTCAGTCGTGTTGTAGGTGCGCCCCTTCACCCTTTGTGCCCAGCCCCCACCACACCTTTCCCCTGGTAGCCACTACTCTGTTCTCTTTGTCCACATTTTTAAATTTCTCATATGAGTGGAGTCATACAGAGATTATCCTTCTCTAACTGGCTTATTTCACTTAGCATAATTCCTTCAAGGTCCATCCATGTTATTGCAAATGTAATGATTTTGTTCTGTTTTGCAGCTGAGTAGTATTCCATTGTATATATATACCACATCTTCTTTAGCCATTCATCTGTTGATGGGAGCTTAGATTGCTTCCATGTCTTGGCTATTGTAAATAACGTTGCAATGAACATTGGGGTGCATAGGACTTTTGGAATTGCTGACTTCAAGCTCTTTGGATAGATACCCAGTAGTGGGATGGCTGGATCATATGGTAGTTCTATTTTTAATTTTTGAGGAATCTCCATACTGTTTTCCATAGTGGCTGCACCAGTTTGCATTCCCACCAGCAGTGTATGAGGGTTCCTTTTTCTCCACAACCTCTCCAACATTTGTTACTATTAGTTTTAGATATTTTTGTCATTCTAATGGGTGTAAGGTGACCAAGAGAGCTATTTTAAAATAGCAAACAATAGGTACAAAAATACTAAAACCAAACAAACATAAAACACTCCAAATGATTCTGATAAAGATTCTTCTGACCATCTCAGAAGTCTCTGCTCTGGTTTTCCCAGGCACATCTTTACTTTTTATAAAAGAACTAACGTGTTTTAAAAAAAAATCAAGTAGCAAATAAGAGACAATGTAAGTAATTCATCATTCTCCACCCCACATTTCTGCACCTAAATGCCCTCTCCTTAGAAGAAAACACAGTTAACACTTGACCTCTTTTTTCTCTTAGATTATCTTATCTCTTAGATTAATGTGTCTATATTGATTTTTCTTTTCATCTACTTTAAATATTGTCTATAGAAATCATCCTATGATTAATAAAAGTGTAGCTCACTCAATCTATGCAGACTTCTCCATTCTCAATAAACATATATTACTAATTTAGTCCTCTAGGTCACAACATTAATTCTATATTAAAATACTTAAAATTTGGTCTATGCTAGAAACAGTCCTGTATTTTCAGATCTCCTTCATCCATTCTTTTTACATCAATTTGCTGTTAACGAGATTGGAAAAGCTATGTTCAAGTTTCCATTACTGGATTTGCTTTTGAGGCTATGATTTTCTGAACAGAGACAGTGAGCATTGCAAGTGATGGTCTTGGAAAATGTATGGGGTGGACCTGCCTACCTCCTTCCCAAAGCACTACAAGCTGTTACAAAACTGCTTGCGTGATCCATTGCTAACCTTCAGATGAAGTGGAATAGTTCTAATATATTATAAATACCACATATCCCATTTATTTATGTTAACCAGCTGAAGCTTTTGTGCCTGGATAGTACATAATTAACATGTCACAAAAACTTACCATAAAACTATTCACTATTTGGAAGAATAAATTCACATTCCATTAAGTAAGGATCATCACTACTTTAATGGTCTACATGTTACATTTTAATAGCCATATAAGTAACCAGAAAATTAAATAGGTCTTTTATCTAATACGTATTTTCACATTTGAGCGTACTCCTGGCAGAAGATAACTGGGATGGCTGCAACTGATCAGGTTCCATTAATGTGAGATTGCTTGTGAAGTAGTACATTTTCTAATATCTCCCGTGGAAATGTTATGCAAATTATTTGTAAATGTGAAATCCTCAAGAGCAAAGCTACATTAACTGTTCCTATTGCGAAGGTATGCTCAATAATTTACAACCCATCAATGGCTGAATTGGAAATAAATTGTTTCTCAGCAGTTCCAAAATGCAGTAGAAATGTAAACAGCACCATCTTCTGGATTACATGAACTCTCATAATTGTTTTATAAAATACTATCCACGTCTTCTCTTAAACAGATATCTAACAGATATTAAACATTACATGTGTATGCTGAATATTTTGACATTTTTACTGTTAATTTTAAGCACAGCATTTAGATATAGACACTAACCCAATAATGTGTGGATAAAATATAAGCATTTTTATATACATTAATTTGAATATTGAATTATAATCCAAGCATAAATACTTTAGAATACAATAAATACAAGAATATTGTTCTGATCTGATTAACTTCATCCTTCCATAGCCGTTGTCAGTTTATGAATTATCTGAAGTGGAAAAAAAGCGTTTCATAGCTTGAACATTTCCTTGGAAAAGCAAAGCAGAAAACAGACACAACATCAATATGTACTGTCAAAGCTCTCATCTCAAGAAGCAAAATACAATAAAAGATTTCCCCAAATGCCAATATCTGGAAGAAAGTTATTTTACCATTTCCTTATCTTACTGTAATTAGCCTTAACAGGAAGAAAGTATTCAAGGATATTGTGTGCCTTGCAATATCCGTATGTTTTCAACTGAAATATAATTTTAGTGATTTAATTTTTCATTTGCCAATACTGAGAATAAATTTGTGATATATATATATATTTTTTTTTTCCACTCTGATAGAATGTGAAAGAAGCTAGGGAAATTAAGACGGAAAACCAAGATATAAAGATTAGAAACAGAAATAATACGAAGAATATAATTAGTAAATTTTTTTTAATTCTTTCTGTCATTCCTCCAACAATAGTCCTTGGCCTTCTTCTGTGCTCTGTGGCTGGGCTTTCACCTTTCTTCAAGTCATTAGCCATATCCTGTCATCAGTTTATTGGCTCCTCAGGCTAGACACTAGGATCCTGCTCCCTAATCACTAACTCCTTAGTGCTCTCAATGATGGGAGTCCCTTCATCTATCTTGATTTAAAGAGTAAACCTGAGATCAATCCAACCCTCCAACTTCCCTTCAGCTTTGAGTGGGTTGAACAGTGCAGGCGCTGAAAGACAAATACTGTACATCACTTACATGTGGCATCTAAGAGAGCTGAACGCATGGAGACAGAGAGTATAATGATGGTTACCAGGGCCTGGGAGCTGGGGATATGGGGAGATGCCGGTCAAGAGTACAAACTTCCAGTTAGAAGATGAATAAGTTCTGAGGATCTAATGCACGGCCTTGTGATTACAGATAACAATACTGTATTATATACTTAAAAGTTGCCAACAGAGTAGATCTTAAATATTCTCATCACAAAAAAGAAATGGTAATTATGTGACATGATGGAGGTGTTAGCAACAATAAGGTGGTAATAATCATAGTGTAATATATAAATGAATCAAATCAACAAGTTGTACATTGTAAAGTTACACAATGTTAGATGTTAATGATATCTCAATAAAGTTACAAAAAAAGGAAAGTTGATGAACTTGTTGCAAAGGTAAAGCTGGACCTTAATTCTTTAAGTTGATGGTGGTTAGCATCAGATTTGGGGACCTAGCCTCCTATTTTCTCAATTTGAATGTGAAGGTCTGAGTACAAAGATTCTTTGGATTACTGATTCTGTCTCCCACTATTATTTCCTGATAAAAAAATCAAAAATGGAAAAAAGAAATTACAGGGGGATGGTCTGGAGAAGAAGCTAATGTGTGTATGGGCCCACAGGAAAAATAAATTACAGTAAATCTGAATACAAATAGATATATTTGGATTTGGATTTATATATGTTGTATTTACATATATATACACACAACTATTAACCTATATATATGATATACACTCAACACAAGGTTGACATAGGGAAGCCATATTGTAGAAAAGAAATCATATTGTAATTTTGAATGACTTCTGATTAACTAGCCCAGACATGCTCTGTAGATTTTGTGGCCATTCCCAACTGCTTTAAGATGATAACTTTGTTCCTTTGAGCTCCTTAGGAATGTGATGACCCCCCCTGGCAGAGCGCCTATGCTGATAGCCATCATCAATGACAACTGAAAGATCAGGGTGTAGGGCATTCTTCTGGTCTCCCAAGCATATCCAGTAAAACAAAGGACTATCAAGAACTGGGAAAAGATGTCTGCCCCACCCAGAGACCAGCCCCCTATGTAACTGGCCTGTAGTCTTTGTTCTGTAAGATGGTTCTTTCAGACATTAGTTGGCCATCTTCCCTCTTGCTAGCAAGCTATAATAAATAAACCCTTTCTCTCCTACTACCTTGCCTCTTGACTATTGGCATGTCTTGTGGCAAGCAGATGACTGCCCTCGGGTGATAATATATACATGTATATATGTATATACGTACATACATGTATGACAAAATGAGGCCTAGGCATACAAATTAATTTAAATGAGATTCTTAGAAATTTAGACTTTCCTTGGAGGCCCATCAGGAGCCATTAATGGTGTTAAGTAAGGGAGTGCCATGATGAAATTTTCGTTTCATGAATATTCTGTTTTTTGGTATAGAAATTTGAATGAAAGGAAGTAGTATGGGAAAAAGAATCAATGAGTAGTCTACTTTGGGAGTTATCAAGGTCTGTTGGCAATTTTGACTTGATCGTCAGTGTAAGAACAGGGAAAAGAGAATGATCCTCAGATTCTGGTCTTCAGTATATAGATGATGGTGCCCTAAAATGAGTTAGGACATACAGAAAAGGAAAATATTTATGGGGAAATATGCTAATTCAATTTTAAAAATACGGAGTTAAAGGTGCTTGCTGTAGATACAAGGAGGAAGAATCGAATGTCACCAACAAAGTTGGTTGTGAGCTCATTGAAACCATCTTGACCTCAGATGTAGATGTGAGAATTTTGTTTGCCTACATTTTGTTTGCCTACTGAATCCAAGAAAGCAAACAAGATCATCCACAGAGTATATTGGGGACACATAAATGAAGTGAGCATCTTAAGTAACAGGATAACTAAAGAGAGATGTTTTTACAGAAGACCAAGTGCGAGGTGCGAGAAGGACAGAAAAACAGTGCTATGAAATATCTGGAAACAAATTAGGAGAGGGAATATTGTAAACTGCCCAAGGCTGCAGACAGGCAAGTAACATCCGGGCACAACGTGTCCATTGGAATTTTTCATCTAAGTAAGAGCATTTTTTATGAATTTTGGGATGTTAAAGGCGAATTCATAGTTTATGTGAAGATGTTATTGTTCCTAAGCCCATTACTTGTCTTTCTGTCACTCTTTTATCCACTTTGCCATGAGGTTTTGCAGTGATTTATTTGATTATTATGTTTGGAAGGAATAAGTGAGCAAGCTTACCTCAGCTATGCCCTTCTTCACTTTGAGAATGAGTCAATTTACCAAATAACTTTCCAGTGCTTTTTTGTATGGGGGTCCCCTCCTCGGAAGGAATCCTACCCCTATCAATGATACCATGTGTGAGTGGGTGTATTAGTTTCCTGGGACTGTTGTAATGAAGTGCCACAAACTGAGAGGCAACAGAAATTTATTGTCTCATAATTCTGGACGTTAGATGTTGAAATCAAAATGTAAGCTGAGTTGGTTCCTTCTGAGGGCTGTGGAGGAGAATTTGTTCCCTGTCTCTTTCCTAGCTTCTGGTAATGCTGGTGCTTGGTATCAGCTGAAGCCATATTCTCCAATTCAGTTATTATCATCAAAAAAGGTTAACTTTTGGTTCCCATAAATACATTTTCCATTCTTCAATTTGTTCAGAAGTCCTGTAGGGAAAGATATTGTCATTTATTTGGCCCCCTCAGAGTTCCCACATGTGGGAGGAATGGAGTTTACAGACTCTTGGGATCATCACAATGGCAGGTTGGAGCCAGTTTGTACCAGCTCACAAGAGCCAATGGTTACATTTTTAAGAATTTTGAGAGCCAATTACTAAACACACTCATTACTAGAATAAACTTGACAATTAAATACATTACAATAAATATACAAAATTCTTCGCTTCTTGTTTTACTGCATATTTTTTTTAGATTGGTACCTGAACTAACGTCTGTTGCCAATCTTCTTCTATTTTTTTTCTTCTTCTCCCCAAAGCCCGCCAGTGCATAGTTGTATATTCTGGTTACAGGTCCTTCTGGTTGTGCTACTGCAGTTTTTAACCATCTATGCTCTTGGATTATTTGCCTCTATTGTATCTTTCTGGTGGAAATACTATCTAATGCTACTGATGTACTATGATTCTATATCTGTGTCCGACTTTGCATTCAATAACCTCATAATGGTCACTTGAAACTGGCCATGGTAGACATATTTACTCCACATAAATCAGCAAAGAGTACTAATCAAGACTTACTTTATTGTTTTATTAAATCTCTAGACTAAAGAGCATGACTGAGAAAATGTTGATAATGCACATTAAACTTAAATGCTTCCTGTCTCTAGCTGATGCTTTGTAAATAACAACAAAAAAAATGAGAAAATAGTATTCCAGTATTCTAACACTATTCTGATTCAACAAAGTAATCAAAGTAGTCACTTGCATCATTGACGAGTAAGTGAATTTCCAACATACATCTGCATTATTTGACTTTTGTTTTACTCATTAACATAAATGAAAACACCAAGCAGAACTCACGTTGGAACTACATGTGAAGAACCCAGGTGCCAGTGCATCACAGAATAGTGAGGAAATAATGGTAGCAAATTTAGAATTTTTTAGTAAGAATTTTGACACTACAGGTAGGTTGAATGGTGTGTGGGCAATGTAGTTTTCTTGGTTTGTTTTTGTAGTGGAAGAGATTTAAATATTCATTGGAAGGATGTGTGTGGGAAGACAGAAAGAGAGACAGAAACTCAATCTGCACATAAAGTGAATGTACTTGAAGAGAAGAGATGAGAGCAAACCTGTGATGTGGTTGAAGAGTTTGGCCTTGAGAGTTGCAAGCAACTCTTCAATCTGAGAAGAAAGAATAAAATAATGCCTGCAATTTTAGGTAACTTGTAATTGGTATTGCAATATATTGAGAGAATTCACACCTGGTATTTTTACATTTTTCTGTAAAACAAGTTTATTACTAAAATGAAAAGGAAGTCAGAAAAGCAAAGGACTTTGAGTCTAATGGAGTGGTTTTGTTATCTACAGAGACAAACAGTGGTAAAACTAAACACTGGGGGGAAGGGGGGACTGAAGGCAATAAGTAGGGCTTTGTGGGCGCCTATAAATTTGCATATTATTCAATAATCTGCCAACACTGTTTAGCCCACTCAAAGCCGAAAGGAAAAAGTTGGAGAGTTGAATTGATCCAAGTTTACTTTTTTTATCAAGATGGACAAAGGGGCTCACATATCATCTAGAGCACTAAGGAGGTAGTGCTTAAATGTCACGATCCTACTGTCTAGCCTGAGGAGGAAATAAACAGCCCTAAGCTGTGCAGGCTTGGGAGAGGGGTGATGCCAACAAAGTCAAATTGTTCTTCTTACCCACTTCAACGTGTCTAAGCTCATTTTGTTTGTTTTTTTGTTTGCTCCAATTGGGCGCTGGGAACTTCTCTGGAAACTTGGACTTCCATAAAGGCTTTCTCATCCATAGGAGAAAATCAAAGTCTGTGTTCTGCAGGCATTCACAGACCAGGGCCAAGAGGGGCCAGTAGAGATTCACAGTCTCCTGTAGGTTCCACAGCTGGTAGGGAAGTCCATCTGCCCATTACCCCATGCACTGGTGGGTGAGACTCCTTCCAGGACCGTTGGCCTGTGGAAGTGGGTCCTGCAACTCCCACATAGGCACTTCCGTTCATGGATGGATGCTGATTCTATCTTGAGGGGAGGGAGGCAAAACCGAGGAACGTCGTATGTGCCGTGATGCTGATATTACCCCCTCTAGTTTCTGTTTGTTTTTGAGACAATGTTTAGGAGTTATAACGCTTTGCAAACAATTGTTTTTCAATCTTATCATGAGTATTTCATCACTATTATTTTTTTGCCAAGGAAAGCATTAATGTAAAAAAAATACATTTTAACTTTTTCTTCATAGTATCTTGATTTTGTGCCACAAAAGGCCTTCCCCATCAAAATTTTCTATTAGTATTTTAATATTTGTCTTTGTTTTTATTTTTAGTATTTTCTATACCTTATCCTTGAATGACATGGGAGTAATGTAGGTAAAAAATATGTTTTAACAAGTGGCTATATCTAAATTTTTACTAAGAAAAATAATTTGTGACATAGGAATGGATATATCTTGTCTTGACACCTCTTTTCATTTGTTGAAATTTTGAGAGGAAGAAATTTGGTTTAAATTAAACATATACAATTTTTCAAATTGGAGTGGATTTGCTAAGAAAGCAAGAGAATGTCTAATAAGTAACATACAATTATCCGTTACTGAAATTGGAGCAACTGTACTTAAAATGTATGAGTTTATCAGTTGGAGCATAGAGATATTTTAAATATACATATATATTTCTAATATATACAAATATAAATTTAGACAATTTTTTTGCTTATAAATATGTTACAGTAGAGTGATGTCTGAGTAATTGAGTGATATATGTATTATTAATTTATTGATTTTTAATTTCCACTGTTTTCATGAAAAAATTCACTTTAGGGTATGTATTAGGGAAAAATGCAAAAGGTTCTAAAAACTAGGCAACAGGAATACACTGAAAATATAAGTTGAGGAATTTCTCTCTTGCATTGTCTTTCTCACATGATTTCTACTGTTTGAAAAAAGGGTAAAAAACTTTAAACTTGGATAAATACACATAATTTCAAGGGTTACCAGTAAAATAAATGAAATCATATAGACAATCAGCACATATAGGTTCATATTTAGAGTTTTAGAATTCAGAATGGAGTCTCTAGACTTTCCCTCAAAAGGACACTATTGAGCCACGGAGAGACAGCATTTTTGTAAAATGCTTTTTATAAAATACTTTTGGCATTCTCTTTCTTCCAATGGCCATGTGATATAAATGCAAATTATAGTTATAACTACATAAATTAAAGTTTCAATAATAGGGGCCGGTCCTGTGGTGTAGCGCCTAAGTTCACGTGTTCCTCTTCTCGGCAGCCCCGGGTTCGCTGGTTCGAATCCTAGGTGCGGACGTGGCACCGCTTGGAAGCCATGCTGTGGCAGGCCTCCCATGTATAAAGCAGAGGAAGATGGGCACGGATGTTAGCTCAGGGCCAGTCTTCCTCAGCAAAACGAGGAGGATTGGCAGCAGTTAGCTCAGGGCTAATCTTCCTCACAAAAAGAAAATAATAATAAAAAAAAATTAAAAAAAGCTTTAACAATAAGCATGATATAATAAAAATGGAAAAACATGTTACTGTCCATTATAGTTTCTGTTCTTAGAATAAGAATTGTATTTGAATAAGTATCATTTTAGATAACTTTCTCTTCTATTAGATAGAAAATAAATTATAATTAAACAATACCATTGTTTATTATTACTCTATCATTCTCTTCCATCACAAGAAATTCGTGATAAGAAATCTAAGTACTTTTTACATACTAATTTTTATTTATTGAACACATTTTCCTGACCATAATATTCAGTTTGTGTAAAAGACTGAAATTATTATAATAGCTCATATCCATTTTTACCTGCAGGTAGCAGCAAAATACTATTAACCGAGAACAATTATCCTCTGAGCCATCAGGAGTTTTATTGTAAAACACAGGCTTAGATGCAGGATTCCTGGATACCTTAGAATATGGTTACTTAGTTTTTCCTCTAAGTTTATGCAAATGGATCAATAATTCTAAATTAATGATACTTAAATTGTGGTTCCCAGAAGAGCAACTTCAATCTCTCCTTGGAACTTAATAGAAATGCAAATTCTCAGACCTCAGCTAGTCCTGGGCAGGGAGGGCCTAGCATACTGTGAGTCTGGGGAAAGCTAAAGTTTAGGAGCTATGGCTTTAAGTTAGGGCTGTGCAATAGAAGTTTCTTTGATGATGAAGATGGCCTATATCTATATTTTACAGTATAGTAGCCAACAGCCACATAAGCCTACTAAGTAATTGAAATGTGGCTAGTACAACCAAGGAACTGATTTTTAATATTATTTAACTTTAATATAGTTAAGGTTAGAAAGCTGCATGTGGCCAATGGCTATTATTTTGTGTAGTGTAAGTCTGAGAGAACCCACAATTGATTGGAATCACAGAAGATTAAATTCTAAAGGAAATATAAGTTTATTATATCTTTCAACCACTGTTGGAATTCTTGGTGCTATAATTTACTACAAGAAAAAAAATCTGGGGCTGGCCTGGTGGAGTAGTGGTTAATTTCACTTGCTCTGCTTTGGCAGCCTGGGGTTCACAGGTTTGGATTCTGGGCACAGACCTAGGGCCACTTGAGAAGCCATGCTGTGGTGGCATCCCACATAAAAAATAGGGGAAGATTGACAGAGATGTTAGCTCAGTGACAATCTTCCTCAAGCAAAATGAGGAAGATTGGCAAGGGATGTTAGCTCAGGGCCAATCTTCCTCACCAGAAAGAAAAAGAAAGAAAGAAAAATAAATCCATTACAATTTTGATCCTCACAAAAAGACTGTATTAGTGGAGTCATTTACTTTGACAAAATTTTTAAACTAAAATTGATTTAAAATTTTTTGTATTTTTTACCAAAAAATGTTGTATCTGTGTGTAGTAGGCAGAAAGCTCAGATGGTGTGCATGCCCTGTATAATCCTTGCCCCTGGAGTGAGGATGGGACCACTGAATGTGATGGAATCATGTTCATGGTTAGGTATCTTTATAAGTTAAAGATAAATGGATTTTGCTGATTTTATAAAGGTCTCTTCATTTGATAGTAACTTAATCAAATGGGAGATTATTCTGAATGTGGCTGTCAGGTGAGCTTTTAAGAGAAAGTCATAAACCATAATCAAGTGAAGTTTATCATTGGGATGCAAGAGTGGTTCATCATATAAGAATCAATTAGTGTAATCAATCACGTTAAGAGAACAGAGGATAAAAACCACATGATCATCTCAATAGATGCATTTGACAACATCCTTTCGTGATAAAACCTTTTTATGATTAAAAACAAACTAGGCATAGCAGGAATTTCCTCAACATATTAAAGGCCATATATGAAAAGGACACAGCTAATGTCATACTTACCAGTGAAAAATTGAAAAGTTTTCCTCTAAGATCAAGAACAAGGCAAAGATGCCCGCTCTCACCACTTCTATTCAACACGGTACTAGAAGTCCTAGTCAAAGCAGCTCCAAAGACGCTACAAAAAAATCTGTTAGAACTGTTAGAACTAATAAACAAATTCGGTGAAGTTGCAGGATACAAAATCAACACAAAAAAATCAGTTACATTTCTGTACAGTTAAAACAAACTATCTGAAAAGGAAATTAAGAGAATAATTGCATTTATGCCAGCATCAAAAAGAATAGGAATAAACTTAACCAAGGCATTGAAAACCTTGTATACTGAAAACAACAAACATTGATGAAAGAAATTCAAGAAGACATAAAACGGTAGACAGACATCTGTGTTCATGGATTGGAAGACTTAATATTGTTAAAATGTGCATACTGCCTAAAACTACCTATAGATTCAGTGCCATCCCCATAAAAACCTGAACGACACTTTCTACAGACCTAGGGAAAATCCTAAAAGTCATATGAACCAAAAAAGACCCTGAAGAGCCAAAGAAATCTTGAGCCAGAAGAACAAAACTGGTGGCATCACATTTTCTGATTTCAAAACATATTACAAAGGTACAGCAATTAAAACAGGATAATATTGGCATAAAGACAGACATATAGGGGCCGGCCCCCTGGCAGAGTGGTTAAGTTTGTGCGCTCCACTTTGGCAGCCCTGGGTTTCACAGGTTCAGATCCTGGTTGCAGGCATGGCACCACTCATCAAACCATGCTGAAGTGGCGTCCCACATAGCACAACCAAAAAGGACCTACAACTAGAATATACAATTATGTACTGGAGAGCTTTTGGGAGAAGAAGAAGAAAAATAAAGAAGAAGATTGGCAACAGATGTTAGCTCACGTGCCAATCTCTAAAAAAAAAAGAGAGACATATAGATCAATGGAACAGAATAAAGAGCCCAGAAAATAGCACACATATAATGTCAACTGATCTTTGACGAGAGTGCCAAAAATATATAACGGAGAATGTATAGTCTGAAGAGCAAACGGTGTTGGGGAAATTGGATATCCATATCAAAAAGAATGAGAGTAGATGCTTGCCTTACACCATACACAAAAATCAACTCAAAATGGATTAAAAACTTAACTGTAATAAACAAAACCGTGAAACTCCTAAAAGAAAACATAAGGAAAAAGTTCATGACATTGGTCTTGGCAAGCTTTCTTGGACATGACAACAAAAGCACAAGCAACAAATGCAAAAATAGACAAGTGAGACTATATCAAACTAAAAATCTTCTGCACAGTAAAGAAAACAACCAAGAGAGTGAAAGTAGGAAATAGGTATTGTAGAACAGCTCACATATACTGAGTATTTAGTATATGTTAAACCTGATGCTGAGTACTTTACATGGATTGATTTATTTAATTATTAGTGAGAAAGCACTGAATGCTAACCATTATTGTTAAACTTTCCTGTTGAGAAATTGGGGCACAGAGATATAAGGTAATTTATCCAGAATTCACAGCAAGTGGTAAGTCAAGGATTCCACAATAGGGATTTTAGTTCCAGAGTCTTCCCCAGTGCTTACCCAGTGCTCTTTTTGCCTCTCAATGGGACAGTTCACATTGGAATGTGGAAGGAAAGCATTTCTCTGTGGAAGGAAATTATTTCTGAACACAAAAGACATTTTGAATTGGAGAACAGGGCATCCTGGGAGATGTTGGTCTTAAGGAAAATTGAGGCAACTCTTGAAAAGATGCAGTAATTTTGAGGTAAAATGAAAAGCAGGAGAATACTTAGAGAATGGTAGATGGCCAAAGAAAACTGACAAATTTAGCAGAGTTGGGAAAGTTTGAAATAGATGTTCTAGGATATTCAATAAATCTTCAAAAAGAGAAAGGTAGTTACTGTGTAAGATAGACAAGC
Organism: Equus quagga; assembly: GCF_021613505.1. Classification (NCBI taxonomy): domain Eukaryota; kingdom Metazoa; phylum Chordata; class Mammalia; order Perissodactyla; family Equidae; genus Equus; species Equus quagga. Next base: position 101,747,240 of record NC_060275.1, read on the forward strand.
CAGAACCATAAATATTATCCATAAAACCTAAAGCACAACCATCAGATATTTTAAAGCAGACTGAGATAAAAAGGACTTGCTAGTGCTTTAAACCTGGCCACTGGGACCAGGAGAAGTATATAGACTTTTCTAAAAGTAAATGTTACAGATCTTTTTTGTTATTTGAGATATCTGATCTAGGGATCTGCAAGCAAATTTTTCTATTAGTATCCAATTAAGTTCTAAAGAATAGGAGTGGAAAAGATCCTAGAGAAGAAATGAGGGTAACATTCCACTTTTATTGTCTATAACCTAGCTAATATAAAAAATAAGTGGATGGAACTGAAACATGATAAAGAAAGAAGAGCACACAGTTACAAAATTTTACCATAAAGTTACCAGACAAAAATATGTTTATTAAAAGAAGAGGAGGGGAGCCAGCCCCATGGCCTAGTGGTTAAGTTTGGCACACTCTGCTTTGATGGCCCAGGTTCGGTTCCTTGGCACGGACACACACCACTTATTGGTGGAAAAAAAATAGAATAGGAAAATAAAAACCTTATGAAATGAAAGTCACATTGAAAAAAGAAAAAATTGAATAAATATGAATATAAACAACACCACTACATACAGACTTATGAAATGTGATGGTTAATTTTGTGTGTCAACTTGTCATGGGGTGCCCAGATATTTGGTCAAACATTATTCTAGGTGTCTCTGCAAGGGAATTTTTGGAAGAGATTAACATTTTAATCAACACAGTAGAGCAGATTATCCTTCCTAACGTGGGTGGGCCCCATCCAATCAGCTGAAGGTCTGAAGAGAACAAAAAGACTGGCCCTCCCTCAATAAGAGAAAATTCTCCAGTAGACTATCTTCAGACTTCATCTGCACCATCGACTCTTCTGGGGTTCTGCCTGCGGACCTTTGGACTAGAACTACACTATCGACTCTTGGGTCTTGTGCTTGTGGGCCCACACTGCGGATTCAGACTCCCTAGTCTTCATAATAGCTTGTGCCAATTCCTTATAATAAATCACACACACACACTTCCTGTTGGTTCTGTTTCTCTAGAGAACCTGACAAAATTCACACACTATCCAATGGAAAGGAAAGCAAGTCTTAAGCTGGTTCCAGTTTTGATCATGAAGAAGTAAATGGGCAAGTCACTTACCCTCCTACAAAAATATCAACCATAATACTGTACAAAATTTACACGTTGACTGGCTTCAGGCATTGAACAATAGAAGGTAAAGGCCTGTGATCCTGGAGAAAAAGGAGTCAGAAGAGGTAACTCTACATTCAAAACAACATTGTGCCTGTGGGCACTTTTCAAACCACAGCACAGGAAATGGAACTCAATCACAAAGCGATGTTCTTAATGGGTAACATAAGTAGAGATTAGAGATTGGGGTTCTTGAGACATTTAGAATTTGAGGGACATTTAACCAAAGGATTTGACTGTATGAATAAGCAAATCCTGAAAACTGCTTCCTTCAGCCTGTATCCCCATCCAAATTGTGCATACAGTGGGCAACATTCTGTAAGCTCTGGCAGAAAACAGTACTGGAGGTTTGTGAATTAATAGAGACTATAAGTGTTGTACAAAAGACATTAGTGATCTCATCATGTAACATGAAGTGACCTTGCTGTAGGGCACACAGTTTTTTCAAGCACATATGGAACATTCACAAAGATGAACCATCATTTAGTACATAAAACAAGTCTTGACAAATTTCAAATAATTTCACTCATATAAAATATATACCCTGACCAAAATAAAATGAAATTAAAATCAACAACAAAACTATCTGGAAAATCCTCAAATAGTTGAAAACTGAGCAACACAGTTCTATATAGTCATAAATAAAAGAATAAATAATAAGTACATATAAAAACATTTGACATAATAATACACAATAATGAGAACACAATCAAAATTTGTGTAATGTGTTTAAACCAACGCTTAAAGGAACTTATATGGCTTTAAATATTTATGTTAGAGAAGGAAAATTTTTAAATCAATGGAGAAAGTTTCTATCATTAGAAGGTAGGAAAAGGGGAGTAAATTAAATCTAAATTAAGTTAAAATATGGAATGTACAAGTATAAGAGCTGAAATTAATAAGAAAAGGACAAATAGAAAGAGGAATAAAATTAGAAGCAAGTTATTTGAAAAGCTTAATAAAACTGATAAAACTCTAGCAAGACTTATCAAGAAAAGACTGAAGTGTAAGTGTCAACGAGAGTAGCAATCTCATTTATGGTTCCATGTCCTCTTTCAACCTCACTCGTTGTTGGTAGAATTACCAATGTAACAAGTGAAAGAGGGGACATCACTACAGGTTCTATAAACATTAAAAAGGTAATTAAAAAGTATACAGTTTTACATCATAGTTTTCTAGCTGAGAAGAAATGGACAAATTCCATGAAAGACACAAATTACCAAACTGTCATAAAAATAAAAAGTCTGAAGCGTCATCTATCTGTGAAAGAAACTGATCTCCTAAGAAAAGAAAAACAACTTTCATTTGAAGGAAATTTTAGATTCATATATGTTACAGGTAATTCCTTTCAAATATTTAGAAAAGAAATTATGTCAGCATTGTGCAAAATAATTTAGATAATATAGGAAGAAGTAACATTCCTCGTTTATTAAGTGGGGCCAGCAAAACATTGACACCCATTGCTTAAACTAAGAAGATGTAGAAAATTTGACAGATATATTGATGCTCATGTACTGGTGGATTCAATATTTTTAAGATATCTATTCTTCTCAAATAGTCCTAAACAGTTAAAGAAATCCCATACCAAATTCACTGGGCTCTTATGTACTAGAGAGTTATATTAACTGTAAAGGTGTTAAATTCATTCATAATTCAATTCTAGTTGGGAAGTCAGAGGAAAGCAAACAGTTCATAGACTATACAGAACACATGGTTGTTTTAAAGCATATCAAGCGTTAAGTATTGAGTACTAGCCAGGAGATGGTCAAAGTAAGATTTTGGAGAAATCAGAAAGATTATGAGGTCAGGGCAGTAGGTCTGGACTCCCAATTCCGCTGCTGCCTAGTGTTGCTGCAAGAAGGAAAGGCAATGACTTTAAGGCGCTTGGTAACTGCCCAGCACATACTAAAACACCTTATACATCCAGTTATCATTACTAATATTAATGTTGGGAACAAGAATGAGGGCATCAGAGGTTTTAGAACTCCAAGGTTCACCTTAGTCAGACTTTGCTTTAGTTTGGGAAAGCAAAAAAAAGAAACAGACCAAGGCCATTTGCATTAATCCAAGTCTATATTCTATGTCTGAATAAAATGTTTTCTGTCAAATTGTTTTTACTAGCCATAATCAAATTCCTCATAATTTATCCAAATAAGTTTACCCACAATTCTCCAGAGAGAATAACACAGCATTCATGTGGAAGGCTTTCTGGATGATTTTATGTATATTATTCTATTTGATCCAATCAAAATAATTAGAAATTATGAAAATATATTTTGAATTTTGATGACAAATTTGAAGATAACGCCTGTTTTATTTAGTCTTTTTCATTATATGATTAAATACTAAGAATTAACTTATTTTGAATAGAAAAAAATCGAGTGAGAGATATAAAATTTTTCTTCAATTGAAGAACCGTTTATCTTCCACAGCTCAATGCTTGCCTATTTCAAGAAAGCCAAATGCTCTCACCTTGAAAGAGGTAATGCCTTACTGAAAGGTAAGGCATTAATACCTGTTGTGAAAAACTTTTATTAGTGCTAATTGTTCCAGCTAGTGGTGAGTGGGGAACAGCAGGCCCAGGGGCTGTGTGTGACTATCGACAATAAAAAGAAGTTCTACACTTCATGGTGCTCTAAGCCTGCAGCTAACCCTCCTGATTACAAAAGGCGCAGAGTGCCATTAAAAGGCATCAAGATTTCCTGAAGACAGTTATAAAGGCTTATAACATCTGTTCTCAATCATGGGCGACAGGAGAGAGAATGTGCACCACACGATATGTTACATGCAACAAAGCAGTCCAGCTGTGTGAAGAAAAGCATGTGAAAAGCCAGTGGCCAAGAAGGGACAGTTCAGAGTAAGCATCGTTACAGCGACAGTGACCCGTGGTGATCTCTGAGCAGCTCTGTGAGGCCAAGATCTGTTTGTGTTCCCACAAAAAGAGCCACCTGCGACATCCTCATTTATCGGTACTATTCATAAAAGCATACAATTTACAGGACAATTGGGATTTAACATTTCAAATGACAAACTTCAAAAAAGCTAGATGGGAAAAAGCATTTTCTTAACTCTTTGTTCTAACAGCCCTAAAGGGATCAGAAATGCCTTTCTCTCCTTATAGAAATCTATGTCAGTCCATATCATTTTTACGTGATTCAAAATAGAACTTATATAGTCTCATAATAACTGTCAATATGAAAAATTATTGCTGAAAATAATGATTAGGGAAAAATTATGTAACCATTTACCCATCTGGCCCCACAGCTTCTCTCTCTTTCTCATTCCTACTGGTCTTCAGCCACATGGCCTCCTTGCTGTTCTTCCAAAATGACATGCATTCCAACCAGGCCTTCGTACATGTTCTTCTGTCCACTTGCGATGCTCTTCACCCAGTTATCCACAAGGCTTGCTTCCTTATCACCTGTACACATTTATGAACATCTTACCATTGCAGTAAGGCTGTTCCTGAAAAACCTAATTAAAATTGAACCCATTCTATACCCTTCCTATTGTTTCTGACATGTTTTCACATAGCACTAATCAGTATCTAACATATATTCTTAGCTTTTTATTTTGTGTATTTATTATCTTTCCCTGGAAAATATAAGCTTTGTGAAGTTAGGAGATTGGGGCTGTTTTGTTCAATACTGTATCAACACCTACAACACAGAAGAAAAGTTCAAAATTACTTCTCAAATGATTGAATCACTTTATGATTTCTCTAGTCCTACATTTTAATTGTGTAGTAAAGGATTAATTCAGCAGGTTTGGGGTGCTCAAACACTGCACATTCCAAAGAAAGGACTGGCCGCTGACCATTTCCAAAAGGATAATCTCTGAGCCCCTTGGAATATTCTGCCTGATAAGAATGTCATTGTATACCTGACACATTGGGCCACATAGATATTTTATGCTAAGAATGTAATTTATGGTGAACACTTATTTTTGTGTACTTGATATTTTGGGCCACTCTGTATCGGTTTGACCTCTGGAGGGCTGGAGTCCAAGTGGCTTAGGTTAGTCATAAGTGTTCTCTGTGCCTATATGACAGACCATTAATAAAAACACTGGCCTCAAGGCTCGAGAAGGCTTGAGCTTCTCTGCCAACACTTTGCAAGTGTCATCACACATCATTGCTGGGAAAATCAAATGCTGTCTGTTTGATGCCACTGACAGAGTACTGTTGGAAGCTGGCACCTGGTTTCTCCTAAACTCTGCCTTATGGTCCTTTTCCCTTCGCTGATTTTAATCTATATTTTTCCAATGTAATAAACTGTAACTGTGAGCATAACAGTTTTTTTGAATTCTGTGGGTCTTTCCAGGAAATTACCAAACCTGAGGGTGCTCTTGCAGACCTCTGAGACCATAATTATATCCATGTTTGGATAAAAATAAACTAATCATCACTTTGTAGTCAAGCTAAGTAATTTTTTTATTTATGAAAGTCATTACACAAATTCCATTCTATTAAACTTATAATTTAGATTCCTTTATGTGAATGAATTGTCTTCTTTGCATAAATAATAATTCACTGATTTTTGATAAATAAGTATTACAGAGAAATTAACAGAATTGATATTAGTATAATATCAATGTCACTAATTGACTAATTCTACTCCTGACCCTGAACTTATCTGGGAAAAACGAAAATAAGTTTCCATGAACACTCAAAATTAATCTAAGCCATACCTTACAAAAAATAATGCATAGTATTTATTATCATTCTTTCCTATTTGAATAATTTCCAAAACCAAAGTGGAAACATGCACAGAATCAAAAATATAAGCCATAGGTTCACGAATATAAAATAGGTACATTCTTCACAATTACGAGACCACATGTTTGTTTCAACTTACACTAATGTCATGTGACTAGGTTACCCACATCCAATGGCTTTAGTTTCAAGTGATGGAAAACTCTGACTGATTTCAAACAGTCAATATATTGACACCTTTAACTTAATAGTTTGGAGTCTGGATGGGATTCACACATAGTTCTCTTATAGCACTGGCTGTGTTTCTGAGAGAATCTCTTTTCTCTGTTTTTATCTATATCTGAGCTTCAATCTAAAGTTGCAAAAACACTAACAGCCATACACAGCAGTGTATGTTTCATTACTCAGAGCCAGAGCAGAGGGAAAATAACTCTTCTGACAACTTTTACATAAAATCTTTATTTCCTTCTGAAGATCTCAGGTCACTTGAATAACCTTGAACTCTAAACATGACACATGGGATAAGATTAGTTTTCTTAAACTCATCAAGGTCTGCTCTTGCAGTTTTGACTGGGTTAATCATATCCAAGCAAATAGCTGCTACACAATGGGGTAGGGTTTGAAGGATCATTAAAAAGACAATACCAGATGGATGTTAACTAACCTTATTGTGGTTATCACTTCACAACATATATAAGTCAAATCATTATTATGTACATCCTCAACTGATACAGTGCCATATGTCAATTATATCTCAACAAAACTGGGAGAAAAAGGCAATAACAATGTTCAGAATCTATCATTTGTTCACTTAATATTGATATATACCCTCCATCTTATACAGAAAACTTCAAAAAAGTGTATGTTTAAATTCATCATACTCATGCCATTTTAAAGGGAGACAAATCAACATTTATTCCAGCTGCTGTGTGAAGCTCTGGTTTCAGAATCTCTGCTGTATCAGCTCTCATCTTAATTGGATCCTGTCATTGGTCTTCATATTCCAGTTACATATGACTAATTGACAAGATGTCTACCTCTAACACGTGATCTATAATGAAAAAGAAAGAAGAGAATGTAATGAAGCATCTCTGTTAACGTGCTGTCACTTGAACTAGTCACTATAGTGGATGTTAAAACAGTCAATGTGGCAGGTTAATTGGCAGGTAGGGGGGATTGAACATTTAGCTAAATAATGAAAATAGAAATATAAACATCAAATAATAAAAGTTCTAAATGATCAAACTAAGAATTAAAAATCTCATAGCCAAAAATGTTTTTAAGTGGGGACATGATCACACCATTTTTGATAATGAAGAAGCATCCTGTGCCAGTGTACAGAAGATGGAGTAATGAAGTTCTTTAGTCACAGTGAAACCTAATATTAAGCAGCAGGCTTTGCTTAAGAAGACATGAAAAAATTTAATAACCATCTGAATATACAACAACGACTTAGGTCACAAAAATCAAGCACACAGTAGATGTTTTTGAATGTTACTGGAATTTTTTTGCATGACCATCATCATTCGTATTTGCAATCTATAATTTACTCTTATTTTAAAACCATATTTTGCTGACTTTGCAAAATGAGGTGAGAAGAGTATTTTTTTTCTATTTTCTAGATGAATTTGTGTAAAACAGGTGTTTTCTCTTTAAATGAAGGAATCCACAAGTGAAGCTCATCTGAGACTGGAGTTTTCTTTCTAAGAAGATATAAAATGATGGATTCAAGTTCATTAGTAAGGATTATTCAGATTTTCTATTTCCTCTTGTGTCAATCATATTGAGTTTTTAAGAAAACTGTTTTCATTGCCAAATTAAAATTTTTCTTAATATTTTCTTAACTTTTTATGTCTGTAAAATATATAGTAATGCTTTTTTAAAATTCCTGGTATAGGAAATATGTTGTATTAATCAGTTTTATTAATACAATAAATTTTATTTTTATTATAAATGATTTATGATCTCATATTTGTCATAATTTCTTTCTACTTTCCTTGGAACTATTTTGCTTTGCTTTTTCTAGCTTTGTATTATTAGTATGCTAGTTTCCTGTGGCTGCTGTAATAAATTTGGTGGTTTAAAACAACAGAAATTTATTCTCTCAACGCTCTGGATGCCAGAAATCCTGAATCAAGGTGTTTGCAGGACTGCACTACCTCCAAAGACTATTAAGAAGGCTCTAGTCTTTACCTTTTCCAGCTTCTGATGGCTCCAGGCATTCCTTGGTTGGCATATATCCCTCCAATCTTTTCCTTTGTGGTCACAGTGTCTCCTTGTCTGTTTGTCATGTCTCCCTTGTGGATCTCTTGCAAGAATGCTTTTCATTGGATTAAGGGTCCAAGGGAATTATCCAAAATGATTTCAAGATTCCTAACTTAATTACATCTGCAAAGACCCTTTCTCAAAATAAGGTAACATTCACAGGTTCTGGGAAGTAGCATGTTGACATTTCCCTTTGAGGGCTACTATTCGACTATAGCCCTTTGGTAGTTTAATGCTTAAATCGTGGAGTTCCTGTCATGCATTTAAGGCTATAAATTTCCTATTGAAGATAGATTTTGCTGGCTCCCACAAATTATGAGACATTTTACTTGTATTATTATTTGACTCAAAATATTTTCTGTATGTAAAATAGACAAATTGTACTTGCATTCTTATTTGATTCAAAATATTTTGTGATTTCTTCATTGAAACGTGGCATGTGAGATACCTAGAACTGTTTTACTTAATAACACAGTTTTGTGTTATCTTTTTAGTACTGAATTTTAGATTGCTTTCATTGTAGTTGACAAATATTCTCAGTATGGTTTGGATCTTTGAAATAAATTTAATTAGCCCAGAATTTGGTACACATTAAAAGTTTCCATATTTTCTTGAAAATAATTTTATTGTTGGGAGATATGGTTCTAAATATGTGACTTTTATTAAGTTTATTTATCTTGTTATTCAAATATTATCTATCCTGAGTTTTTGTCTGATTTTTCTATGGCGCGATTTGCATTGATATCTCCAACTGTGACAACATTTTTCAATTTTGACTTTAATCAGTTATTGCTTATCATATATTTTGAAGTCATGCTATTAGCTGCATTAAAATTTAGGATTTTTATAGCTTTTATTCAATTGATCTTTTATCATAGCTAAGTGTTCCCTTTTACAGCATGTAATATTTCTTGCTTTAAGTCTGTTTTGACTCATAACAGTACAGTGCCATCAGCTTAAATATTCACAAAAGCCAACTTAAATATTCACAAAAGCTTCAATGGCAAATGACATGCACAATATCAGGCTAATTTCTTGATTGTTTTCTTCAGCCACTTCAAAATTAGGTCTGTTTTGCAACTCAGAACTTCAATTTTAGTCTTCTCATCCCAATGAGATGGCGAAAACTCTCAAGATGCTCTTTGTTAACTCAGTTTCTATTCCCCTGTACTGTTAATCAGGAAATGCCCTGAATGAGATGGCAGTGGGAAATGTGTGACCCATGGCACAGTACCAGCCTTTTCTCTGAGGTATTGGTTACTCAAATTTAGTCTGTCTGGGTTGTACTCTGAAGCTGTCAAATAATTGATTTGTGCATTTTATCTAATATTTATAATTAATCTCCGTGGGAGGCTTTAACTTTGACAGGGCTAGAAGCCATGATGCATTTATAGAGGGTTAGGGAAGAGAGGGCAGTGTTGGGAAAGGCACCAGTTGCTTAATTCCCATTCATTCAAATCACACCCTAAGGCAATCTGCCCTTTGACTTGGACAAAGCTTGTCACAATCAAACTTTTGATAGTTCTTCCAAATTCTTGATTCAACTCACACTAATCTTCTGTAATTAGCTTCCTTAGAGGAAAGACAGGCAAAAAATCTACAGAAGAATAGAAGTTTATTTCTCTGTAAAGGAATGGTTCAAAGGAAGATCCTCCAGAACTGGCACGGCAGCTCTTTCATTGTAGGTGTGCTGTTTCCATCTCTGTGCTCAGAGTGGCTGCTGTGGTTTTCATCTTCCCCCCACAGCAATGATTAAAAGATATAGAAGCACCATAGCAGATGCTCATTCCTATTGGGAAATGGCCAGTAAGTGGTATACTGGTGCAAGAACCTAGACACATGGCCACAACCAGCTGTAAAAAAGATATCTTTGCCATTCATTACTCAAGATAAGACCCGAGAGTTCTATGATTAGAGAAGGAAATGAATATTAACTCTACAGCTAGAAGTCCCTGTCATCTTCCATCTTTGCTTTCCCAGGGATGGAAAAGGCATGGAGAATATGTTCAGAGTATCATGGTGTGGCATGAAGGTGTAATGCCAAATAAAAACCACAAAGCTCTGGTCTCTTGTAAGGAATCAGATCTTACCCTATCCCACCTCCACCCTTGCAAGGTCATTTTCTAAAAAATAGTATTAATGCTAGGTGACACTATTTCCCTGAGGATGTCCTCATGGAAAATTTTACTGTCTAAAGTACATGTTCCACAGCCAAACAGTTTACAGCTTGTTACACTATCCTCCATAATGATGTAAAATTTAATTTTTATGCAGCCTTTTCTTCTAAGTTCTGCAACATATTTCATTCTCTTTTCAACTGATTCTTGCCATATCAAATTTTACATGTACTTATGAAGTCTTACACAGTAGTGTTGAAATGCAATTCTGGAAGCCGAGGATAGGTGTTTACTCTCAAGTCATTGTATGTGATACTTTGGCTTCCCAGGATAGAAGTGTCAATATCAACACTGTCAATATCAGTGACACTCAAAGTCCATGTGGCAATGCCAACAGTTCAGTTATCTTTGCCAATCACTTTAATCACAGTTTCTAATACAGCTAATAATATTGGGACATCTGCCTCAAGGCACAATAGAAATAGAAATACAGAATAAAATTTTTTTCTTTTGTATTGTTTTTAATGAAATACTCTTGGAGTGAGTGGCGATAACCAAATTGGAAGTATGTCGTATAGCTGAGTGAATCTTTAACACATTCAAGAGGGCTTCTCATTCTGCAGATCAATTATCATGATTGTATTTTTCCCAAGGATCATTTCTAAATGGACTTTCTCTGAAAATGTAGTTAGACATATGGGTGTCTAAGTATGTCAAGTTTAAGTATTTTGCTTTCTTAAGCAGATACATTCCATAAGTGGAAATAACATTTTGACCAGGTCATGTGCAATTACACAAGCAAGCTGGTTGTGGACTATTTGTTCAAACCGCGTCTTTCTCTCCCCCCTGCAACATGCATTGTCCAAGAAAAAGATATTTTGCAGAAAAAAGATATTTTGTAAATAGTTGTTGAATGGGAAGATAAAATCAATTAATAATATAAAGAAGAAACTGAAGAATGATGAATTGCCATTTTTACGTGTCGTGTTTGAGTTGACATTTGGACATTCACATGGGGCTATCTGAAGAGCCTGTGATAACTGATGCTAGAACTCAAGAACTGGGTCACAATCTTTCTCCTACATTGAATAATTTATACAAATATGTAGATAAGGAATGCCTTTTTAATAGATGTTGAAAGTAAATCCCAGATCACTAATATTCCATTAAGAAGGTTAAATTTAATTGCATGTATTAGAGGTCTTACCTTTCTTCCTATTTCCCCAACTGACAAGGAAAATGTAATTATTTTAGAAACATGATAATATGCTATAAATGTGTGACCTTTCCACAGTTTAAGCAATAAAGCTCACTCCAGGGTGTTCTGTTGGAGTATAATATATATATTTTTTTCTAAATATTGGCACCTGAACTAATAAGTGTTGCCAGTCTTCTTTTTTTTTCTTTCTGCTTTTTCTTCCCAAATGACCCCAGAACATAGTTGTATATTTTAGTTGTGGGTCCTCCTAGCTGTAGTATGTGGGACGCCACCTCAACGTGGCCTGATGAGTGGTGCCATGTTGGTGCCCAGTATCCGAACCAGAGAAACCCTGGGCCACCGTAGTGGAGCGCGTGAACTTAACCACTCGGCCATGGGGCTGGCCCTGGAGCATAATATTAATATACCTAAGCTACACTTACTTTTGATTAAATATGCTCACATATTACTGACAACATATCCTCTGAAGTATTTTAAAGGACCATCAAGTATCACATGTAGAAGAATTGCTTAATATTTGAGAAAATTTTTCTACAATCATGTTTGCCTATTTACATATTTGTGAAAACATGCACTTATTTAAAATACTCATGTTCTTCCAGTAAGTTTGAAATTTTTCAAAATAAAACATTGGAGGGGAAAAAATGAAATACCCATTTTAATGTATAATATAAAATTTTCCCTGCAAAATACAATCTTATTTTCATATGTTTGGAAAATCTGATGTTCCTGTTCCAGTGGATAATTACTGATATATTAATATACATAACTAAGAGGAAACAAATTTTATACTAAAAATGTTGAAAGACTTTGAAAGTTGTGTATTGATAGTTTCAACTTTATTTATTCTTGTGTTATAGAGATGTTCAGAAACCAGAAGTCACGTAAATGGGCTAATAGTTTAAACATTGGCCATCATCACAATTTAATGTCTAATGAATTCTTGCCGGATTCATGAGCTCATATTTTCACTAGATAGAAATGGTATTTTTTTCCTTATTTTATTAGTTGTAGATTACATATGATTCTTAATGAAATATTTATATTTCATTGACAAATCAATGCAGGATTGCATGTACCCCGAGGAATAAAACATCATGTACATTTTAGTAAAAGTATAAGAGCTAACATTTATTGAGGATTTACATAAATTAGTTCATGTAATTCTCTCAACAGCCTCATAAGGCAGAGTGATTAGTTAAAATAATGTGAGTTTCTGAAATAGATAAGGCCCCAAGTATCAATGGCTTACTTAAAACAATAGAATTTAATTTCTTATTCATGTGAATCAATAAAAGGGATTTCTGATTAGGGCTCAATTCCACTCCATCATTCAGGGAAGCAGGCTGATAAAAGTTCTTCCCACTTCAACACAATATTCCCGTGAGCATCAGTAGCCCGTCAGCAGCTGGGGAAGAGGGAGAGAATCACACATAGGAGGTTGTGATGAGCCACACTACGTTCACATTCTGCTAGTTTTAACTCGGTCAACGATAATGCCTCAGAAACAGGAAGTAATCTTAGTATAGGGAAAATTGTCTATTTTCTCTGTTACCAATTTCTCCCACAGTTTGCCCTTCTATTTATCAAATATCAATTTCATCATTTTTTCCACTTAGGGAACATGCTCATTCTTTCCCTGATGAAGATACAAGGAGTTTCCATCAAGTTTCTGCATTCAATTAGATGGAGCTCTGGTTCTAGAATATATGGACCAAGAAGACAAGCAATTTGCTCCCAGGTTATGCAATATACAGTCGTGGAACGGAACAAGATCATTGTAATTAACTTCCCCATTTTGAAAATGAAGTATGGAGAGACACAAGAGCAATCATGAAGTTCTGACAACTGGAATTAAAAAGTCTTGCTTTTTAGAAGTGGAGGAAGATCTTTGATTACAATCTAATTCTGTGCTCAAAAAACGTCTCTGATCTATTGCCTTTTGAGGTCCCTAGCTCAGCTTTCTGGGACACCCTCTGTACTTTCCTCTGAGGCCCCATTTATGTGAGCATTGAGGCAGAAGACTACCTCTCGTGGGAAGGAGGGCTTGCACAGACAGCTGCCTATGCATGCAAGTTGGAGAACTTGAGAGCTCTTTTAAACCTTTATAATCAAATATATTTTAGTTCCAGTTGCTAGTTTCATTGGCACTATAATTCCCTCAAAGGAAGAGTGTACTTCTGATTTATTTGTTTCTAGTCAGTACCATGTGGCAGGAATCATGCTGGAATTCTGTACTAAACAAAATTCTGAAATATAATTCATTGCTTTTGAATTCTATTCTGTTCTTTTCCAAATAAATAACACCTACCTTGAGGGAATAAGACTCGTGTGAGAAAGAAATACTCTTTTTCATATTTTTGTCACAGGGATGATTCTTAATTGGTTGCTTGAACATATTTTTTTCAATTTATTTTCCCTGTTCAAGGTAAAGAGTCATTTTTTTAAAACTGTTGAGACTGCACATAAGCTAGCAGCTTCCATTTCAATAAATAAAGTTATTATCCCATTTACAGATGAGAAAAACGAGCACAAACTCTGGTTATGTAATGTTTCTTGCGTCCCACAGCTAAGAGCTTTGAAGGTAAGGTTTAAACACAGCCATTTTCCTAAACTTAGCATTCCCTGCTATACTATCCCTCACATACTTTGTCTCCTGCCATAGCATTTCTCTCCATCAGGGTTCCAATACCCGTCTCTATGGCATAGAAATGGAACAGACTTTATCACATTATTCTCATTAACCCTTACCGTGGGTTTCTTCAGATCCAATCTCTCCTCTATATCTCAGTGAGAAACTGAAACTCTTGTGCATACACATAACCTCACTGAAACAGATGTCTGGAAGTATATGATGTGGTCATTTCATCTATACCCAGGCCAAGTCCAAATTTCTCTTAGACTTCCAAATGGCTCCTTCCACTTATGCGCGTCTCTACATATGTGACAAATTTGCATTTTTAAGTGGTATTAAATGTATATTTTAAGAGCCAAGCACATATGTTAAGTCTATATATACACACATTTATATGGGTATTTGGGTGGACACATCATATGATTTTTCTGTAGCAATTTAAATTAGAGTGAAAAAATATTTTGAGTGAGGTAATGTGGTATGCTTATATGTTTTTTCTTAAAAACATAGTGTCATATTTTCATGCCCATGCTTGTCAATTAGCAGATGCTCAGAAATATTTAAAATGGACATATAAAGACCCACCACTGAAGATACCAAGGCTGTAGGTCTGGGAGAGGTCCTGCCTTTCTCTATATTTTTTAAGAAGTTGTAGTATATTTTGATGCTCTGAGTGAAAAACCAGTGCTTCCTTTATCCGGTAGGCAGAATAATGGCCACCCAAAATGTCAATGTCTTAACTTCTGGAACGTGGGAATATGTTACCTTACAAGTAAGAAAGGACCTGGTAGATGTGATTAAGACAGAGATTAAGAATACGATTAAGATTGAGATTGGGAGGTTATCCTGAATTAGCCATGTGCACCCAAACTAATTGCATGAATTCTTAAAAGCAGAAAACCATTCCCAGCTGTGGACAGAGGGAGCCGTGGTCAGAGGGAGCCATGACTGTGGAAGGAAATCAGTGAGATTTATTAATTTAATAATCACTGGCTTTGAGGAGATGCAAGGGGACCAGGAGCCAAGGAATGTGGTGACCTTAAGGAACTGGAAAAGGCAAAGAAATGGATTCTCCCACAGGGCTTCCAGAAGGGAATGCAGCCCTGCCTACCCACAGATTTTAACCCAGTGAGACCTGTGTTATACTTCCAACCTACACAACTGTAAGATATTAAATGTGTTTTGTTTAAAACCACTAAATTTATGGTAATTTGTGACAGCAGCAATAGAAAACTAGTATGCTGTCTTTCTAATTCATATATTACTTCACTTTAACACCTTCGAAGTATTTCTTCTAAGTTGAATCTTTTAGTTTGTATTTAAAAAAATGAAAAAAGTGAAATAAAACCCTAATATCACAGCATCTGTTTTATTTTTACAACAAACATTGCATTAAATTTCAGTTTTTTACGTAGTCATGAATGGTGAGCGAATTTTCTTATTGCCCCAAAATTGTCAACTAGGATAGAAAGCTGAGAACAGAAGACCATCTCCCATTCTAAAGTGAGCCTCAGACTTGGTGTCAGACACTTCCTTCAGGGTTTATGAGTTGATCACTTGCACTGTGACCCGTAACTCTCAACTCATTTTCCTCCTCCATCTGTGGAAGCAGAAAGCTCAGGAGAGGGAAGACAGAGAAGGAATCACTGGACTTATGATTGTTATTTCAGTGGGATGTTGCAAGCAATACCTAGCTTTGCTCAAGAAAACCGCTAGCAAAGACCTGTGGTGGTTGAAGAAGGGGACACTAGTGCCCCTCCCTACTACTTGGTGTGTGGTGAACTGCAGAAATTAAGCAGTCCATCTTTGGGACAGCACTTTGAGAGGGAGTTCTTCAGAGGTGGACATGAGTCCCATTAAGACTGAGCACTTTTGTGAACATAGTCTGATGTCTATTTCTCTCCTAGACATTCCTGATGGCAGGAGACTTGTTGACTTGGCCTACATCGGTTGGATACTATGCCTCGGTAGAAATGGGTACAGAAAGAAAGGAACCTTGAGGCTTCCCATGAAGCAATAATAATGAGCTCAGTGGTGAAAACAGAAGCAGAAAAAGTAAGAATATGATAGCAGAGACTATATTCTTCATTGCATATATCCTTAGCATAGGGGTTGGCCTGTAGGAAGTATACAATAAATATGTCATGAATCCATGCTCTAATGTAATGTAAAAGGCAAAATAAAAACTCATAAAAATATTCATTAATTAAATGCAAACAGAGAAAGTATGCTTTATATCCTAAACATAGACTATAGAATTTTCCTAAAACAATGCTCTTTGCAATGGAAAATGGAAAAAATAAGGTCCATATCTCATACATGAGTATGTAGAAAAAAGTTAATGGCCTGCAAAGACAACAAGGTCGTATTCAGAACTAATAGTTATACAAGCATGACTGAATTAATTGATACTGAGAATGAGGATAAACATGGACTTTTATTACTACGTGATAAATGGTTTAAAATTGATTTTGTTTCACCACGGTCGCACAACTTTTAAAATGTCATATTTGTACTCAAATGACCTTTCCTAGAAAACAAAAATGTCTATGGTTTTATAAATATTTTGCTGAATGGTTTCATGCTTGGGTAACTTTTTTCTACTTAAAATTCATAACTTTGTATGCTTAAATGGCAAGAACATCTATACTATCTAAAAATTACCAGCTATTTAAAATATTGATTATTTCCAAAAGTCAATATATGATATAAGGTAATTAAAATGAAATAGAACATATGGAGTGGTTCAGAATTGCACTACTTATATATGCTTACAATAATGACAAAGTTACTCACTAATAGCTTTCCAAACTTAACCACTTGGCCACGGCCCGGTCCCCTTATTTCTTTTTAAGTTGACCTTTTTTATAAAAATGGGAGGTCAGGAATTATCAGTTGCTTCTTTACAAACAACTTTATTGGGGTATAACGTCCCCACAACCAAGTAATACAGAAATACTTTTGGGGGAGTTGATTGATAATTTTTCTGTTGAAATTGATTTGTTTAAGCTTTCTATGTTGAATGGGGTCGATTTTTCTAAAGGGTACCTTTTCTAGGAAATTACCCACTTTGTTTTTATATTGAAATTTATTTCCTTATAGTTCTACAAATATTTCTCTTATACTTTTATTATTCTGTTTTTTATTTTTCTGTTGAAAGTTTGCTTCTCCCTTCACAATCTACTACAAATGCAGTTCAGTAACTGACTGTATGGAAAAGTTCAGCTCTTCAAATTATAAAACAGCTATCACTCTCTGCATGACAGTAACAGCATTGGCATTCTCAGTGGTTCTTTTATATAAAATAGAATAACAGGATACATCTAAAATGCAACATGTGGACAATAATCAGCGACAACAGGAGAAGACTGACAAGTGTTCTAGATATTGGAGTTGAAAGAAATGAATTTTAAAATGACTATAATTAATATATTAATGTAAATAAAAAGAAAGATGAACTACGTGCATGAAAAAAAGGTGACATCCAAGAGAGTACTGGATTCAATAAAAAATAATAATAAAAATATTTAACTTGGCATTCGATGCTGAACGTGGGATGGGAGAAATCACACCACCGCACTTGAGATATCACTAATTGCACTGCGCAGAGGCTGGGCTGGGGAGCAAAGAGCCCGCCCCAGGTAGCTAATGTTCAATGTTAGGTTAAGAGATGCAGAAGTCTCTAGAATTTTTAACGTATGTTCTCCATTACGTAAGGATGATATTCTTGTAGACCCTGCACTGGCAAGTTCTCAGAACCACCGCCTCAAGAATCACCACCATTTATTCTGTGAATAGATTGTTTTATTTCAGAATGGATGTCTATCACTGTGTTATGTTTTTTTGTCTTTTTTGAAGGGGGTGCCTTCTTAATACAGGTGGTAAGTATGTAAACATGATATTTCTGTTTGGTAGTCACCTCTTATGTGAAATTAAAAATGGAGACTATATCTAAAGAAATACCTACTTGTTATTTTTATATTACATAGCTAATTTCAACTAATTTACAATCTTAAAAATATACTCTAAAGTCATGGAAAATCTCCAAAGGGAGCCCAATAGCTGATTCATAATCTTGTATAAAACTCAATTTTATGAGGGCTGAGAATACTTAACAGTTGCTGTATTATGAAATGAATGTTTAGACTAATGGTAACATAGGTGAAAGAAAAAATTAAGGGGTGGGGCCGGCCCGGTGGCATGTTGATTAAGTTCACACACTCTGCTTTGGTGGCCCGAGGTTCGCAGGTTTGGATCCTGCGTGTTGACCTAGCACCACTTGTCAAGCCATGCTGTCATGGTGTCCCACATGAAATGGAGGAAGATTGGCAGAGATGTTAGCTCAGTGACAATCTTCCTCAAGCAAAAAGAGGAAGACTGGCAAGAGATAGCTCAGGGACAACCTTCCTCACAAAAAAAAAAAAAAAAAATAAGGGAAAATGCACCTGGCTAATCATGAAAAAAGAAAATAAGTATTGAAAAACAGACATTAATTAGAAAGCAGTAGCAGGTATATTTGTTTCTATTTTACTGCTCAAATTCAAGTAAAACAATGATAAAACAATAATGTCGTACAAATAAAAACAATCAAAGTAATTTCTGTAGCACATAATTGCATGTGTGACTAGAAAAAGGAGACTAAGAAACTATTTGAATGCCTTTATAGACAAAAATTTGTGAAACCCTGGAAAGGATATAATAAGACTGAATTAGGGGAAAAGGCAAAGCTCAGAGTTAAGTGGTCAAGCATATTAACAGTATGTGTGCAGGAGATTGCAATCTCTGTGGTTTGGAGCATCATTGAAAAAAGAAATTCTCAAATATAATTTTGTAACATTAAAAAGCTATTTCCACGCCAAAGTCTGAATTTATCTGTGCCCAAGCAGAAGTCCCACAGCCTGCTTTATTTTAGGTTACCTTGAGAATTGATAACAAGATCTCTAATCAATTATTGCCATTAGAGCAATCAGGCCTTTATGTTCCTTTAATGCTATGTGTGGGTAAAAACTTTTAACGTAACCACTGAATTTGGTACTCCAAATTCCCTTCTCCTTTGAAATAATTAATACCATATGGACATCTTATCATGGTGTAACCTCTTTTGTCTCTGTAGTAGTGGAGTTTTTTTGTCTTTTTTTTTTCTGTGACGAAGATTGTCCCTGAGCTAACATCTGTGCCAATCTTCCTCCATTTTATGTGGGATGCTGCCACAGCATGGCTTGAGAAGTGATGCTATGTCTGCGCCCAGGATCCTAACCTGCAAACCATGTGCTGCCGATGTGGAGCATATGGACTTAACCACTATGCCACTGGACCAGCCCCAATAGTAGTGTTTTTAAGATAAAATCTATTGTCATCATGAATTTCTACATCATCCCTATTATGCTATTAATCTGTGGGACTAGATTATGTTTTTGGCAATTTAGAACATGATAGTCACTGTGCTCAGTTGGTGTTTTTCAAGGTGTTCCTCCTTGTTTTATAAGATTTAAAGATTCTTTTGATGGCAAGACACAATGCAATAACACTTGAATAGATGAAAGGCAGAACTCTTTGTGACTTACAGCTCCAAATGGAAAGGCTCCCAGGTTGGGCCACACAGGAGGTTGGCTCCAGAAAGGGTAACAGCAAGCTGGTGCTGTCAGGGGCTGTTTATATAGCAAGTAGTGTGAAGTTAACTGAGTTTCCCAGGCTCCCTGTGGACTGGCTAATTTGAAGAATCTGGATAGACTCAAGGCTTAAGGGTTGCCCCTCATTGTCTGGTGCCTGGTTCCCAGGTGAATGCCTAGGGATCCCAGTGTATGAAAGCCCAGTAAGGGAAGCAGTTAGGATGTGGACTTAGCTGCTCAAGAAGGGGAACTAACCTGGCCGCTAGGTAGGGTATCAAAACTGGTCCAAGAAAGCACAACAAATCAAACAAACAAAAAATTTATTGTCATTCTTATAGGAATCTTGGAACTTGTCACCTTATCTGAGTCGCCCAAGGCAGAGTGCCACATCTCCCATTAACTCCTGTGCTAAAAGAGAGCTTAACTTTTCTAAACTTGTGTCCAAAGATGGAAATAAAGCTGGACTGACTAAAATATCCAGGCAGTTGAAATTAGAATAAAGCTTTATATAACTCTTCTCTCAAGAGATCAGATCCCAATCCTGAGTCCCTGCAAACCCACTATCTTATTAATAAATAAACCTGATAAACATCAATTTGTATAGGGCCTACAATTACTAGTAATGCATTTTTCCAATCTTAAAATCTGTCATTCTTATCATTTTCCATGCATTTCACCTGTTTCTAAGTATCTCACCATACTGAATTTTTTATATACATACCTATTTTCTTTCTCTATCTATCCTTATAGACTTTTTTTTTGGCCTGAATTATATTAAATCCTTCCTTATGTTTAGACTGGAATTCCCCAATGCTGCCTTGAGAAATTTTGATTTGTTGTTGTTACCACCATTATTTTTCTTTCAAATTCTCAAAAGGAATCAGGCTGAAATGTGATGTTCTGTCCTTAATCCCTATGGTGAGGAGTTTTGGCTAGCCTCTTCCACAAAAATGATCATATATAAGGACTGTTAATTTTTCTTCAAGTCGTCTTATAAGATAAATTTATAAAGTCATACTTCATCAAGAATTTACTTAGTTGAGGGAGAAGAATAAAATTGTAAGATTGACACTATCCGACATCAAGACTTACTATAGAGCTACAGTAATCAAGTAGTGTGGTATTGGTGAGAGAATAAATCTATCAGTGGAACAGAATAGAGAGCCTAGAAATAGACCACATAAATATAGTCAACTGATCTTTGACAAAGAAGCAAAGGCAATAAAATGGAGAAAAGATAGTCCTTTCAACAAATGATGCTGGAACAACTACACATCTACATGTAAAAAACTGAATGTAGACACAGGCCTTATATCCTTTACAAAAATTAGCTCAAAATGGATCACCGACCTAAATGTAAAACACTAAACTATAAAATTCCTAGAAGATAACATAGGAGAAAACCTAATGACCTTGGGTATGATGATGACTTTTTAGATACAACACTACAGGCCTGATCCATCAAAGAGATGGTCGATAAACTGGACTTCATTAAACTTAAAAACTTCTGCTCTTCAAAAGAGAATGTCAAGAGAATGAGAAGACAAGCCACAGACTGGGAGAAAATATTTGCAAAAGACACAACTTATAAACGGCTGTTATCCAAACATACAGAACTCTTAAAATCAACAATAAGAAAACAAACAAGTTGATTAAAAAATGAGGCAAAGACCTTAAGAGACACCTCACCAAAGAAGATATACATATGGAAAGTAAGCATAGGAAAGATGCTCCACATCATATGTCATCAGGAAAATGCAAATTAAGACAATGAGATATCACTCACTTCACACTTATTAGAAAGGCCAAAGTCCAGAACACTGACAACACCAAATGCTGGCAAGGATGCAGAGCAATAGAAACACTCATACATTGATGGTGGGAATGCAAAATGGTACTGACACTTGGCACTCCAGAATCGAAGCAATAATATTTACTATTTTGTTTGTTTATTTATAAATGTACTTATTTATTTTAGTTTAAATGATTTACCTTCTAACAATATATCAAATTATTAATCAATCTGTGATTGTCATTCATATTTTTAGACTACTCTTCTCACTACTCAAAAAACAGTGTCTTTAAAAAATAAGACTTTCTTGTAAATCAAAGTCAATAAAATGATGAGAATGTAACTGAGCTTTTGGACAGCTCTTCTATGTTCACAAATAAGTTTATAGGCTCAGCAATTTCTAATCAATTTCTAATCAATAACTAATCAACCTGGCTTCTATATCTATAATTTAGTTATATGTTTTTTATTTCTAGGGCAAGATTTTATTCCTTTT
The DNA here is from genome assembly GCF_021613505.1 of Equus quagga. NCBI lineage: Eukaryota > Metazoa > Chordata > Mammalia > Perissodactyla > Equidae > Equus > Equus quagga. Next base: position 101,769,291 of record NC_060275.1, read on the forward strand.
ATTTTGCTTCTCTTTTGCCCACTATTTATGTTGTAATCTAGTATTTCTGTGTTTTTAGGTAGGAAGGAGGGAATAATGTTTGAGGATACACTGAAAAACTTTTCTAGGGGAGAAATTTTGGTCATTAATTTTTGTATATTTTCATTTTCTTTGTGTTTACTTCCTTGTTTGATTTTTTTGAATGAGCAGAGGGATTGAGTTACTTGACATTGGAACAAAATTTTGGGTCAATTCCTGATAAATGAAATGTATATTAACAACTGATTGAATAATTTATTTCACATGTTCCCCAATATTTCTGGATAAAAAATCCATGGCTATATCCAGATTCACTTTTCCAATTCTTTCATATTTACTTCAACATTTTTTTAGATAAACAAAATATCTATCTAAAAGTCTACCAACACACTAATAACCAAATTCAAACAAAATGATAAATAGTCCATATTAAAATTTAACTGAGCCCATTATAGACGTTTTTAAGAAAGGCTTTTAAAATAATTATCTGAATTAGTTAACCACTACATTTCCAGACAATTATTTAATGCAGAATATTTTCAGAACTCAGGGCAAAAAGGATGGTCTTGTTAGCAGCTCCCAAAGAAAATTTTATGTACAGATCATTAAGGAAGTTTAGAATGCATAACTTTTACAGGTGTCCTGTTAGAAGTTACATAAGTAGACCTTATCTAAACATGCATAAGCAACCATGGACAACAAATTTGTAGGTTGGTATAAATCAGTTTTCAAAGAGGTATCTTAATTATCTTGAAACTTGCAAATGGAACCTGTTATTTAATTCAATCAAACCATTTGCCTGATTGTAAAATCCCAAACATCTTCTTTATCCATTCCTCCCTTCATGGGCACCTAGGTTGCTTCCAAGTCTTGGCTATTGTGTATAATTATGCATTATACACGATGGAATACTACTCAGCCATAAGAAATGAGGAAATCTGGCCATTTGTGACAACATGGATGGTCCTTGAGGGTATTATGCTGAGTGAAATTAGTCAAAGGGAGAAAGGCAAATACTGTATGATCTTACTCATAAGTAGAAGATAAAAGCAATGACAAACACTTAGCAATGGAGATTGGACTTATGGTTACCATAAAGGAAGGCGGGGGTCGGGGGAGGAGGCAAAACAGGTGATTAGGCTCACATGTGAGGGGATGGATTATAATTAGTTTTTGGGTGGTGAACATGATGTAATCTACACAGAATTTGAAATATATTTTGATGTACATCTGAAAGTTATATAATGTTATAATCCAATGTTACTGCAATTAAAAAAAATAAAATCCCAAACAAAAATCAAAATGAAACTACATTATGTAAACCCTTTGAGTTCACAAATGAAACTTTACAATGATGTTTTATAGATCACTATTGTTTTATTTTTTCCTTATTTGTAGTTGAATTTAAGCTTGATGAAAATTTTAGATTTCATCTTAACACAGGAAAACTTCTTTATGCCTTCCTCAGGACTGACAAGACAGAAATGGACCCATATTATCCTTCTCCACCTCTCCACTCAAGACCTACAAATTAAAGTTGAACACAATTCATAGTGAAAGTTTTCAGGCTGGCACGTCAAGTTGACAATTTCCCTACTAGAGAGTAGCACATATCTTTACAAGTGTCTTTCTTTCAACACTTCCTAACCTGTGTTGATAAATTAGAAGTGAGTATATGTTTCTGCTCTCAACTTCTGTCTTTGCTGTTCTTTTGGAGCTATTTTATGATAACACATGGAGAACTGCCATATATAATAAAAATATACCAATGCGTGTCACAAAATTTTCACAGAAAATCTATTTTCAGCCATATTATTTGATGTATAGTTCATTAATTTGTATGTTAGGATAGAGATATAAAATTTTTTTCAACATCTATCTAAAATCAATTAAATGATAGCCAAATAAAGCTGATGTTTATAGCCAGAGGAAGAACAGGCCCAAATAATACTGACATGTTAGGTTTAGTTGAAAATGCTTGATTTATTTCTCTTAATATCACCATGGAGCTCCGTAGACTTGCTTCTTATTTACTCTAATTATGTTACCATAAATTTTCTCTTTTTAAATGATTTGACAGAATGTTAACATGAGACATATGATGCTACCATGTTTAGGTGCCCTTAGAAAAATCTAATATTATGGCATGTTTTAGCCAACTGTGTCTACTAGAGGAGTGCTGTGTTATAAATAGTCCTTAAAACTTTAATAATCCAATATTAAAATAAGTCTTCACTATAAGAATTCATATTGAGCAATAGCAGAATAAAGTATGCTTGGTTACAGGTAGAACATTTGAATTAAAACTTCTCCCCCAAACCAAAATCAATGAAGTAATATAAACGGGGATTTGAAAGTTTACTTTGGAGTATATTTCCATGAATGTTCACAGCTTTGGATCGGGTTATAGTGTGTAGACTTCCTTAGAGGAACCACCAACTCACATTGACCAGATGTCTTCAAATTTCCTTCAAAAATCATTCAGAGTATACTTCTCACAATTGGGCATAGTAAGCTGAAACTGAAGATAACTCTTTTTTTTTTTGACTGGTTTATTGTGGTATGATTGACACAGAAAAAGCTGTAGAGGGGCTGGCCCTGTGGCATAGTAGCTAAATTTGGTGTGCTCCACCTCGGTGGCTTAGGATTGCAGGTTCAGATCCTGGATGTGGACCTACACCACTCCTCAGCCATGCTGTGGCGGCCACCCTCATATAAAGTGCAGGAAGACTGGCACACAGATGTTAGAATCTTCCTTGGCAAAAAAACAAAAACAGCTGTAGATATTTAATATATACAATATGTACAATTTGATATATCTGAAGATAAGTATACACTTCTGAAACTAACATCACTATCAGTGCTGTAAACTCACCCATCATCTCTAAAGTTTCCTCCCATCTTCTTTGTAGTGTTTTTGTTTTTGTTTATTTTTCTGTTTGTGGTAAGAACCATTAACATAAGATGGACACACATATTTAAGTATACAATACAGTATATGTCTACAAACATAGACATTTAACTGATTAACAATAAAATTAGTAAAATGTCTAATTATGAACTAAAACAAAGTTTTACAACTAATAGTCACTAAATAAAAATTATATCAGATTCAATGCTAGGTGTTGGGATACAAATGAGGGAAATAATATATGCATCAATTGCTTCCTTTTCTAGATTGAAGATCAGAATTCACATTTAGCAATTTTTATTTCAATATATTTCTGGAGATATCTAAAATATATATGTTAATTATGAATTGGTTATAGGAGAAAATCTCAAGAATAAAATCTAGTCAAAAAACATTGATTTATGAATTATATCACATAAATGACTTTTGAAGATGTGACAGTGGATGAGATTGCTGTGGGGGAGCATAGTAGAAAATAGAAGGCAGAACCAAAACTTAAAGAATACCATTATTTAGGAATAGATGCAGATAAGAGCATCTTAAGAATAAAAGAATGACCAGTAATAATAAATGAGCTTGGAAATCATTTTGCGTAAGTGATTTGTTTTTGAAATTATTTTTAAACTTAAATTTAGGAGGAGAGTATGAGGCAGAAGTGCAATTGAATTGGAATAAGGAGAAGCTATGACGACAACTGTAATTCACTCTTTCAAGACACTTGTTTGTGGAGAATGGGGGAAGATAAGGTACGGTAGCTCGAATAGCTGAGTAGTGTATCTGGATAGTGGAGGATATGTTTTTCCTAATACTAAGGAAATTTTAGTATATTTAATATAGATTTGAGGGGCATATTTTAAGGAGGTGGTGGGGATATATAAAAGAAGGACTAGCCAACAGAGTAAGGCGGAATGGTCTGTCACTATGCCGTTATTAACCAATAATAAACCATCTTAGCACATTGCTTTCTACATGTGTTTACTCTATTCTCTCTCCACTTAGTCTTTGTACCTACATATTTGGAAAATAATCAAGGCTTCTAGGAAGTGTTTATGCAAACTGTAGGCAATAAAAACATTTGAAGAATCAACTGTAATTACTTAATTTAAGAAATATATTATTTATATCATGAAAAAGAAACAATCGTTTGACTGTGACAGACATTAAAACAAAGTGCATATTTAGGTAAGTCCATGTAAGTTACCTTATTAAAAGCAATATATAGACAATATTTGAAAATGCTTTTTAATATTTTGTGATCCACTTTTATTTTCCCAAGTCGTTTCCTCATAGTTCCATATTCAACTTGCATTTTAAAGGAAAATTATTCATATAATTATGAATTCTTTATGCTTATCTCATCACAATGTTTTGCATGAGATATTTTCTATCTGTAAATGCTCTAAACCTCTTAAAAGTCCTTTATTCTATGCTGCACAAAGCTATTTTATCTACAATTTAAGTCAGGGTTGAAAGGAGTCAAATTTATTTGCAAATGAAAAATATACAGTGTTAAAATGAATTGGGGACACTTCCCATTAAAGTGTATTTGAATATGTCTGGAAATTGTTATACCAGAAAACAATTTGTGAATTTAAACTTGTTCTGACATTTTCCCCCGAGTGTTTATAATGATATGACTGTTAACTAGAAATACGTATATTTCTTTGAAAGTACAGATATTTCCTGTCCTTAGTCCAAATATGGGTGTTTCTCATTTATAATAATCAGGGTCATTTTTGACAATACATTGGGCTGCTCAGCATAAAATAGCATTAGTTTGTGGGCTTAATATGATCACAGTATCGTTTTTTCCTAGATTTATGAATGCAGCGTATCACACTACCTCAAGTTCTACTCCACTTACTGCTCTCATTGTTTTAGTTCTTGTCATTGGCAATGGTAAATTGTTAATTCTACATCTTACACCTTTGGTTTCTTCCAGAATATGTCATGTTAACTCAGTACAGATATTGTTCTTTACTTCTTTGTGTCCCACAAACTGACAAAGACCATGGTTTGTGTCTAAAATTTGTACAATAACTATATAACTAATTTCTTAATCTATTCTACTTATAGCTAAATATTGAGCTTGGATCCAAGTATAATCGATTTAATTACCTGTGATCTATTAGTCATTAATGCCTTTCATCTGAGCAAAAGTTTTATTTATCTTGAGATGCAATATGTACCTGAGTGAAAAGGATGGTTGATGCAACAATGCTGTATTTGTACAAAGAACTGTGGAGACTTATAGTAAAGAATTTCAGTTCGGCTCAAGGAACGTGGACTAGGTTTTAGGGGAAGCAATAAATATTTTTACATCATTGCTTCACATCTCTCATTTATTTTCTGTCCAGTCCCCAATGATTCATAATGTGGTAAGCTGGCACACTAGTTGCAATTACACACACTCACACACGCACACACAAAGTAGTGAAAAGAAATTTTCTAGAATTTCTATGACGTTGTGAGTTCAAAGCACCAGCAATAGCATCAGGAATAGCTTGAACAGAAATAAGACACAAGAATTCTGTTGTTTTTAGTTAACAGCTAATTATAGCCACATGTCAAAGGCAGCAAGAATATCGGTTAGCTCATATGCTTGTCATTTATTTAAAAGGCAAGGAGGTAAAGCATTACCATTTGTTGGGGACTATCAGTACTCTCTGCACCAAACATTAAAAAAACTCAATGTAGATCCCATAACGTATCTGCAGCAATATTAGTTACAGCAACATAGCTACTGCTTTGGGTAACTATGGTGACTGAAAATGCCACCAGATAATGATACAGATGGAGAGAGGAAAGTGGCCAATATCATAAAATATACAAAGGAACGATTTTTCAGAGGAAAAAGTAATATCCTCTATTTCATAACAACTTGAAAGAGGCTAGAACTTTTAAAGAGTATGTGAGAATAGAAGTTTAAAATGTTTGTGATTCTTTCAAGGCTCTATTTTTGTCTTCAAGCTGTTGAGGACTGGGAAATATAGAATCATTTTAGTTCTGTTCAAAAAGTATTAGATAAACCAAAATTTACCAGGCACTCTTCTGGGTGTGAGAGACATGGAGATTAAGTGGACTTATTCCGTGGTCCTCCCATACGATAGACAGGTGCTTAAAGAGTGTGTTTTATATGTTACATGCATTATAATAGAATACAAATATTTTTAGTCTTTGTGAAACTGATCCATATGTGAGCTTTTAAGGATGAGTAGAAGTTAGAAAGGCCAAGACAATTATCTAATCAAAGAGTGAAAATGGTAAGAGCTAACATTTCTTCAGTGTTCCCTTGTGGTTGACGCTCTTCTAAGAACTTCACGTGGATCATTTATTAAACCCTCCAGACAACTCTATGAGGTGATCCTATTACGATACCAATTTTACAGATGGAGAAGCCAAGGCTTAGAATAGTCAGATAACTTGTACAATATCACATAGCTAATGGCAGAAGAGATGGATTAAAAACCTAGGCAGTCTGACCCCAGAGTCAACACTTAGCATTTTACTAAACAGGTTATGGAGAACCATGTAAGTTCACCTTAAACCTATCCTAGTTATTTCAGTCAGTCATTTAAAAGTGTTTTAAATAGGGACAACACAACAAGATAGATACTTAAGATCTGATAGTCTTCCGCTGAGGAATTTGGGGATGATTTAGAACTAGAGGCTGGAACACAATTTGGAGATAATTGCATGTGAGATATGTCAGGTTTGACTTATGATAGATAAAGTAGTGAACAGAAAGGAGGATGGATTTGAGACACAGAGATTAAAGTTTCCGGGAATTGATGCTTTATCAGGTGCAGAAAGTAAGTAAGGGATGAAGGATGATTGTGTAGATGATCTTAAATCTAACTGAGAGAAGAAACACAAGTATAGCAAGTCTGGAGTGTGATTTGAAAGGCGGGATAGGAGTATATGCTTTGAATAAGTTGAGAATGAAATGTATGTTGAACATTTATATGGATGCTCACAACACAGCTCAATGTATAAGTCTGAAGCAGAGGGAGAGAAAGCGTTTGTGTGTTAGATTTCAGTTCCCGTTTTAGTTCAATTTAATGAATATTACTGAGCAAGTAGTATATTCTAGTCAAAGTAAGATGGAAAGACCAATAGGCTATCATCCCTGCTCTCAGGGTTCTAAACATCTATGCCAATTTCATCAGTATATAGGTGGAACAGGAATTACATTACTCAAGGATAACACTAGACAGAAAGGAGAAATGGACCAAGTGCAGAATGAAGTGGAAGCCATAAGGAGATTGATTAAAATGGCAAGTGATTACAAGGAAGACCTAGAAAATGTAATGTTTGGACGTAATTTAGTCGAATTTCCATAAGGGACAGCTCAACAGTGACCTGCACTGCACAATGTCAATATGCGTAGTTTTTAATATTTCTTTTTGGTTGCTCCTCTTTAGCAATATTTATTTGAATTTTAAAATTACTCTATTTATCCAACAATACAGTCTAAACATGTACAAAAGATAGCATTGTTCCTCCTGCCCCTTCAGCTGGTTGTGTTGGTAGTCTGTTGCTTACAATGGAAAGAAACCAGACAAATGCAGCCCACAAAGCCAAATCCTGGCTTGTGGGAAAAGTTCAATCCCAAAATACATCCTTTGTCAAAAATCACATCAAGAAATGTGATCAGGGGCTGGCCCAGTGGCAAAGTGATTAAGTTCAGGTGCTCTGCTTCTGAGGCCCAGGATTTGCCAGTTCAGATCTTGGCTGCAGACCTATACACTGCTGCTCATCAAGCCATGCTGTGGTGGCATCCCACATAGAAGAACTAGAATAACCTACAACTAGGATATACAACTATGTACTGGGGCTTTAGGGAGAAAAAAAAAGAAATGTAATCATATCTCAGTTGTGATTTAATTTCTTAGAGCCAACGTGATCTAGGAAAAGCACGTATGCGAGGTCACATTTTGTATAGAAATGTAATCTACTTGAGAAAAATGATTTTTATTTAATCGCAACTCATATTTACTCTAGCACTTTTAAGAAGGAAGAATTAAGAGTCCAGATTACTACAGGATATTATAGGATATATGAACAGACAGAAGATAGATATTTTGTCTTTTTCACATATAGAATTATTAGACATTTCTACAACTGAGACCTAAAAAGAGCATCAGATAACAAAGTGAAAAAAATTCAGATACAAAGACATATACAGTCCACAGATATGCCACTAATAATATATTACTGAGAAAAACTTCAACAAAATGTTATTTGGCATTTGTTAAATGGGGAAACATGCAAAGACAATATATAGCTTAACATTTTCCAACATGATAAAATTATAGATATTTTCTGATACATATTCTGTCACTTAAATTAAAATGCAGAAAGTGAACTATGTTTTAACAAATGCATTATAAGTAACACAAAATAGTGTGGCTCCTTATGTTCAATCATGCATCTCTCCTGAGGATTTATACTTAAATTGGGGTGAAAAATTTGTCAGAAGCAAGAAATAAATGTGAGCAAGAATTTGTTATTCACAAAACATCTGCTAGTATTTTTTAACTCACTGAAACTTAATCATATAAAATAAGTTACTTTCTCTGTAAGTGCATTTCTTAATGCTGTTTAGCACTATTAAATTTTATATTTCAATAGATTTAAAATGAAATATTTTGGAAAAGATTGTATATAAATATGCTTTTCTTATTGCTTTTAACTGAAAGAGAAATGAATCTTAAAATGTATGGTTTTCACAGAAAAGCATTATGACTATATAACTATGCATCTACTCCCCACTTTTTCTATCTATTTACTTTTCCTTATCACTTTAGTTATGTCTCCCCAAGGTTCTGGTCATAGCAGTCAGTGGCCAACTAATTTTATTGTCCCAACATTCATCTGGGTGGACTTTTCACAGAATAACTCCAACAAACATCCAGCAATTACTTTAAAACTATATCTAGACAAAATTTTTGGAACTATTTCTCATCAAGAGGTAATAACAAGCATAACTATAGATAACTCTATCAAAAAATACCTTTATTGAGATACTTCTATTTTCATCTGTGTCTCTATCTCCATGTCTGCTAATCCATATATCACTTACAAGTCTTTACTGGGTGTAAGAAACATCACACTTCATATGCAAACAATTCTTTAAACCCTGTCACAAACCTGAGATGGGCATTATTGATTAGACACTTTTCCAATGACTTTCCCAACATCATTTTAGACACTAAGTGCATAACTCAGTTAACCTGAACACAGACAGCAAGATTGTTTATGACTAATGAACTCAACTATGCAGCACCGTCTAGCTCTCACTAGACAAAGTCATGGGGACAAGAGATATCTGTTGCTCGGGCTAAAGCATTCTAGAATTTCTCAATGAAGATCAAAGTTTGTTGGGGGGCCTGGGGACAGATAGGATGAGCATAGATACATATACAGGTCCTGAGTGGCTTAGCTCAAAGGAGAGATAGATTTCCTCAGTGAGTAGGCTTGCTTCCACATCCACCTTTGGGGCATCTTGGATGAGTTGTGGGGCTGAAGGAAAAGGGTATATTTCCTATTATGAGTCCCTTAAAGGCACCCACTATCAAGTCTTGAAGAACACTGCTATACTACAGTGACATAGCAGCAACAGCAACCTCACTCCTGATCACCTTTGAGCTGTGCTCTCAGTTAAAGAATCAATCATTCACAAGAATACGAGCTTCATGGTAAAGCTCTCCTATTCATTGCTATGTCTCCTACTTTGTGTATGATTCTTACTACACTGAAAGTATTTATTAAATATTAGCTGAACTAGTGGAAGGGAAGAATCTGTACCACCATTGCAATCTACCATACTCTCAGAAAGAATGTGAATATGGGACACCTTGACTTATTTGGGCACACTGACAAATCACTCATCATAACACCCCACCCAATGGGTCACTTGTGTGGGATGGCACCCTTGACTGAGATCATTAATAGACAGCAGGGGGTGATTCGGTGTATTTTCCTACCTTTTAGTATATAGGTCTTCACCCCTTTGGTAGAAAATACATGCCCAAACATCCAGTGACTATGTGCCAAACATGGCCTGTTAATTTTTATATGTTGTTAACCAATTTATATTTGATCAGTAGTAATTTCCCATATGATTATTTGTATTCATGAGCATTCAATTTTTTGAGATTATTCTTAAATTTGTAAAATACTTAATATTAAAATATTGTCATATATATCTAGTCCTTAAGATGCATTTCATAAAAAGTCCCATTTGTTCAAGTCTGCCAGAGGAAATAACTTATGACAGAATTGGCTCATAGTTTCCAAATTTTGCCTTAGTCACAGGCTGTCATATGCTTCTCTATCAAGAGATGTTCTAAAGTGAATTTTAACCATCCCTGATGAAGTGAATCAATAAACTCATCATATAGGTTAAATATTAAGGTAGACTTGATTTTAAAAGTACATCTTAGGCCAAGTACAGCCAGTTTTGAATAATTATAATTAATAAAACTGAAATATGGGTCTACTATTTAATATCTAGAAATGACTGAGAGTCTTTACTATGAACAATCTCTTGATAAAGATAATTGGTTTCTAAAGAAAACTGTAAACTTATCAATCAGAAGCTGTTCTGCAGACAGCACACAGACAACTCCCCCTTCTGTTCTCTGACAACCCGCTCTTTTACAGGCACTAAGTACAAGGCAGTAGGTCCTAGGTCAGTGCAGAGAATCGCCCTACCTCAAAGTCCACCCTGTAAGCATAGTCAATTTTTTCTCCAATTCAATGTTTACATAAACTGCGCTAGGAACCAAAGCACTGGCTACTTATTATTTTAAAAATAGTGTGATATTTATTTCCTTGGGAAAGATTGTATATGATATAAAGAAGAACTTGGTTTTGGTCCAAGCTCATATCACTTTTAATGAAATATTGAATCACTAGAATCAGGAGGACATTAGACTTCCACTATTGGCTTCATATGTTTTACGATGAACAATACTTTATGGGAACAAAAAAATAGTGGCACTAAGAACCTGAATTATTTTATAGTTTCCCTAACCTGGTGTGCTCAAAATGCATTCCAAAAAATACATTGTGTTTCTAAAGACATAAGATAATACGATTAGTAACAGTAGTCAAAACAATAACAATATCAATAATAATGATAATAAATTGAAATAATCAGTTGTAAACTCAGATCAGGAGGTCATAAAAATAGCTTCTAGACATAATTTTGGCCTAATAATATGAGATTACAAGTGTAATGGTATTATTGTAATTTGTATTATTATCCTTTTAAAATCAATTTTAGTAGCCAAAGAAGAAAGGATAATATTTCTTAAGATAATAATTTTAAGTAGTTTTAAATCATTTTGTAAAAAAACAAAAACAAAGCTCAGACTGGGGTAGAAGTAGTTTGCAAATAAGAGCTCAATTAAAAATATCATGGAGGACATAGTAGAGAAGATAGCCAGAATTATAAAAAATAAATCGTCTTATTCTTTGATATGATGAAGCACATATAAGTACTAAACCTAGAAAGAGAGAGAAATATTTTAGCATTAGGATTAATCATATGAGAGAACAAGGAGGCATGACTAGACATGACTTGTTCAAATGACAGGTCATTGAAAGGGAAAACGCAGATTGAATGCAATGTGATGTAACAACACCTACTTCAAAGGAGGGAAAGTTGCTTTCTCTGTAGACTGAGCCACCTCCAGAGCTCTCCATTCATCTGAGATTCTGAAATTGGAAATTAACTCAAGAAAGTGGACAAGCGACCTGGTTAATAAAACTTTGGAAACAATGTTTTCTGAGGAATGATAAGAGGGTTAGGAAAGTCAATATTTGGAACAAGATGACCTTTCTCCAAATGTTTGAATAATCTTTATATGAAAAAGGAGAAGACTCATTTCTTTTTTATCCAAAGAGCAGAATTAGGATGAGTGTTTTAGGAAGGTATATAATAACTTATTATAAGAATTCTAGAATGAGAGCTAACCAACAATAAAATGTGCACTATGGCAGAATTATGAGTTTTCTTTTACTAAAAAATGTTGAAATGAGGCTAATTCAGTCTACAAACTTGTAGGGAGGTTGATTAATTTTGAAATTTTACTGTTTCTATGATTTGAAAAATTCCGCATTAAGATGTAATAGATAAACATCAAAAGGTCACATAAAAATACATTGGTTTATGTTTTATCTGCTCCATATGTTTTAATTTATCTGAATTGATCACTTTGAGGTCAAGGTTAATATATTTCTTACTGTTATTGATTGTTCAAAAAGCTAGACACAGACTTGAATTTCTTTAGCATGCATTGAATTTATTTGTGCTGATTCTAATGAAAGTTTAAATAAAAAGTATACACTGTAATAAGCTATATACTTATATGTTTTACATTTATGTAACATTTTCAGAACAAATAAGATAACTTTCTGTAACATGGAAAAATAAGGTGATGCAGCATGCTTTCTCTATCCATGAACAAATGGAAATACTATTTAAGATAATTTGTAATTAGAAATTTTAGGTATAAAAAAGAAACTGGGAACTCAGAGATAAATAAGTTGGAAGCTGACACCACAGTGACAAAGAATTGAAGACTGGGGGTAGGAATTTTGAGCACACACAGGGACCAGAGATTCAGCCATGGGCCAGGAAAAGTCACAGAATGACAATTGAAATTTTCGCAAATATTGGACCTCCAAAATACATTACCATCCATACCATGGGAACTGAAAATGTTCTTGCATGGTGGGCCTGGTGAAATAGGAAGAATGTGTACCACAGACACACTGAGCTCTGAGGGACACACACACACACACACACACACACACACACAGAAAGAAACTCCCTTGTGAGGAGTCAAAATCTCAAATCTGTGCAGGAAGTGGGGAATCAAAATTTATTCCGCCCACATGTACAAGAATCCAAAAGATGAAAAATTAACATAAAGTGGTCCAGAGTTGTTAAACTTTGCTGTGAGAGCAAAAAGAAAATTTAAATCTACTCTACAGAAAAATTTCTGCCCAATAAATGTAGAAGACCCCATCAAAACATACAACCCTGTGTAAAGCAACCAAACACACACATGTAAATTGAGCTTACAATAAAAATAATCGCAGCTCAAGGGGAAAAATAACAAAAGCATCATCGTGATGAAAAATTACAGATATAAGACAGAAAAACTTCATGCAAAGAAATGAAAAACAAAAAAACAAACTGAAAATAGCTTAAACACATACAGTTTAAAAATTTTAAGATGATTCTCCCTCAGGAATAAAATGGTATAGCGTTTTTAAAAAAATAGATCATTTTGATAGAGAACCAAATGAAACATCTAGAAATAAAAGCAAGTTTTATAAGCACCCAATTCCTTGCGTCAAATATCTCTCTGTTCAAAATAACTAGAGTGGTTTTTTGTTTTGCAGTTGAACTGTTTCTACTACATGAAAGATTTGCTTCTTCAGAAACTTTTCAGCAATAGTCTTTTGCAAATAATAGTCATGAAATAATTTTGCCATTGGTAAAAATATCTTCCTGGGAATGGAGACTCTACAAAGGAACTGCTGTTTGATTAACATATCCAGTTAAAATTTCAGCATTGTTTAATCATATCTTTTTAACAAATTTATATTAATATATTCTGTTGTGGCTATCTCCTTAAACATGCCACTATCATTCCACACCATTAGACTAGCCATTCACATATCAAACTACTTATTGATAGGTTAGGAAACATTCTCTAAATATGAAAACAATCCAATATGAATTAGTAGTACCAACACCTGATACATCAGGGTCGTTGCTGCTGAAATTCCTTCTCTCTTTTACATTCACTCTTATTACTGCTTTCAGCAAATAGTAAATTTTAAATAGATTATTGTTATTTTTTGTTTGGCATGACGTGAGGGATTTCCTGGTCTATATTTTGACAGCTATATGAATGGTGATAGTTAGAGTTAAATTACGACAGCATGTGCAATTGACTAATTTAGGCACCAGCCAACCGATATCAGCAGTACCTGATCTTGACCTTGATCTTGATCTTATCTTTGTCCTGCTTATGTCGCATCATCTAAAAGAACAACCAGAGTGGAATAAAGTTGAGCAAAATAAGATGAAGACTGATGGAGGATGTAAATACCCTTTGTAACAAACCACTGTAAAAGTTAGCGCCCTCCACAAAAAAAAATCACTTGTTGTTTTCCACAATTCTGTATGACTGGGCATTCTTGCATCCTGAGTTGGCCACACTGGGGCTGGTTGACCCAGTATGGGCTGAGTCATCTGACTCATATGTGGGTTCTCCGCCGAGAAAGCTGAGGTAACTGTGAGGTCTGGGACCACTTTCTAGTTGGTTGCTCATTGTGCCAATTTGCCTTGGCTAGTTCACATGGTAGAAAAAGACATTCCATCAGCAAGAGAGGAAATGCCCCAATATACAATTACTTTGCATATTATTTTGCATTTCTCTGGGTGCCTTATATTTGCAGATATCCTACTGAACAAGGAAAGTCATATGGGCAAGCCCAGAGTAAAGTTGGAAGGAGGTATTATAGAGTGTATATGTTTAAATATTTCTGTAGGGTCCATTTTTAGGAAAAAAAAAAAGCTTGTGCATGTTTTATAATTTTTGACATTGACCAATAATATCGTCTATCTTTGTTAAAAATGCCCCTTTTTATAAACTGTTTTAAAATTTTAACTAACTAGAAAAGGGAAAAACAGAAAGAATAAAACTAATTGAAATCTGAGTTTATTATAATGTCTGTTTGAACCGTTTATACTGAAATTAATTCATTCTTTCCAACTAAATTTAACAAATACTGGTGATTTCTAATACGTGCACAGCATTACTCTAGGATTCTAGCAAAATAAAAGGTCAGTAAAACATTGCCTGAGAGTTGACCATCAAGTAAGAGAGATGAGATATGTTTACAAGTAAATGTAAAAGAAGGAAGAATGTGATTGATGTCTCTTATTGATTTGAGAAAGCACAAGGTAAGGATTCTTGCGATGTTATATTTAAATTGTCTTAGTCTGCTCTGGCTGCTCTGACAGAATACCATAAACTGGGAGGCTTACAAAACAGACACTTCTTTCTCATAGTTCTGAAGCCTGTGGAGTCCACGATCAAGGTGTCGGCCTATTCCTCCCGGTGAGAAGCTCTCTTCCTGGCTTGCAGAGGGTCATCTTCTTGTATCTTCAGATGGTGGAGAAAGAGATCATCTCCTTTCTGTCTCTTCTTATAAGGCCACTGATCCCATCATTAGGGCTCCACCCTCAGGACCTAATTAACTCCCCAAGGCCCCACCTCCAAATATCATCACATTGGGGATTAGGGCTTCAATATGTAATTTTATGGGTACATAAACACTGGGTGCACAGCATTGTCCTTCAACCAAATACAGAATTTTGACAGGTAGAGATGAGGGAGAAAATCAATGAAAGTAGAACCCAGACAGTGGATAACTATGAACGGCAGTATTCTACGTGCTGGCCCTACCTGTCTCTCAAAATTGTGACAGAAGGGTTATTTAGCTACGAATGCAACTAAAACCATTACCAATTATTGAAAGCTAAAGGAAGTATTATAGATAGTCTGGTAACATGAACAGGATAAAAAGTTTAAATCCATTTCAGAGAAGAATTTTTGTCTGAAAACGTTTTCATACAAGAAGATATAGTTCTTCAAATAGAATTTTATATCGAAATGATGGCTATATTTTCAAAATAATTTATGCAAATTAATAACATTTGAAAACAGTCAGCACTCTTTAGGAAAAAAAGAGGGAGAAAAACATGTCAAATATCTAACTAAATTTTCCTCCTTTGCTGTAGCAGAGAATTGACTTTTAACAATGTCACTAATGATTAAATCAATAAGAATATTTTGGAGAGTTAATAGCACCTTCGGTGAATAACACTTTCAAATATCACTGTTATCTTAGTTCAGCGCAAACGTAGAGTCATTGCTAGAGGCTGGATCTCATACTCATCACCTATGATTTTAGTGAATGGGAGGGAGTAGAAAGTCAGCTCCAGAAAAGGCTGTGGAGTAACAGCTAATTAGATTGTCTTAAAGATGGTGTAACACGTCATCACGGCCAAAACCTCATTTCTGAATATTGACTTTCTCTTGCCAGACCTTATGGAAAAGGGTTTCACACAAATTAATTGCTAATGTGAGAACTAATTTTTAAAGCTGGGATCTTGGCAAAATGCAATTTAGCATATAACGGGTAATATTTTCTCTCCACTGCCAACTTGACTAAGAAAAAACACAAAAGAAAATTATCAAGATAATCATGTGTAAGATAAGATAAAATAAAAAATGCATAAAATAAAAGGGATAAATATGGATTGAGGATGCAGATAAGATTCTGTATTTACATATATATATATGTAATTTACAGCACACAAAGTAAGATATGAGAATGATATAATAGATTTTAAAATATACAAAGTCCCCAAAAAATACATTAGTTTTTAGTTAAAATGGAGGCCAAAAAAATGTGGAGAAAGAGCTAATAAGAAATCAAGTTCTCTCAGCAAGGTACCATAATCAGGGCGAGAGAGCATTGTGTCCCTGGCTGTGTCTGCCTGGAGCAGAGGTTCACTCAGGCTGAACTGGAAGGTTGGGCTGCAGAGGGCATGAGTTGTGGTTCAAATGACACTGTCTCTTGTTGTTGCTCCCGAGTTTTAGTAGATTTTCTAAAATATGTTTCTTCATTTGCTGTATGATCTTAGAACAATTTTCAGAGACTTTAAATAGTTTTTAATTGATTTTGACCAGTTATTCTTGTCTCACTCCACAGAGCATCACACACTACCATTCTAGAAGTGGAATTCCTATATAAAATGTTAGAACAGTTAAAATACCACTATCTATTATATATACATAGGAATATATCTATATTCATAAAATACACACACACACGCACAATCTTCAGGAAGTGCTGTTGAGAATAAAGAATGCTGGGGCCTCGACAACCACGCGCACACAGCTTGCTTGTAGGGTGGAGCATCTATGCTGGGAAACACAAGCTGAAAAGACCAGAGGCTACTGCCCACACTGAGTGCCTGCTCCTAAAGCACAAGTGTCACCTAGAGAGAAGCATGCCACTGTCCCTGCCCCCAGCTCCAGCACTGTGACTCAAAGAATTTTCTCAGGGGGAAAACCTGAGAAAAAAACTAAACAAATATAAAATAGCTAAGAAAGTTTCCAAAAAGAATTGACTTTATTTAAAACAGGGTGTGAGGAAGCTCGGACCTAAGGGAGCTCTCAAAAACAATGGGGAATTTGGTGATTTGTCACTAAGGAGAGGGTTGGAGCTTCATGAAAGACTCAAGTTAAACCATAGGTTAGGTGGTTTACCAGGAAGAACTATGGAGAGACAGCTAAGAGGCCCTCAAAGATTTGCCTCAAGAACAACCCTTACAAAAAAGCCTGCATTTAATTGGTATTAGATTAAAAATAAAGAAACAAAACTACCCACAAAGAAAACCTAGGCCCGTAAGGCTTCACTGGTGATTTCTATCAAACATTTAAAGATGAATTAATATCTGTTCTTCACAAACTTTTCCAAAAGTTATTAGAAGAAGGAACACTTACCAACACCCTCCATGAGGCCAGTATTACCCTAATACCATAACCAGAGAAAGATGTTACAAAAAAAGAAAACTACAGACGAATATTTCCTATGAATAGGGACAAAAAAAGTCTCAACAGGGACTGGCCCGGTGGCGCAGCAGTTAAGCTCGCACATTCCGCTTTGGTGCTCGGGGTTTGCTGGTTTGGATCTCAGGTGCAGACACAGTACTGCCTGACAAGCCATGCTGTGGTAGGCGTCCCACATATAAAGTAGAGGAAGATGGGCACAAATGCTGGCTCAGGGCCAGTCTTCCTCAGCAAAAAGAAGAGGATTGGCAGCAGTTAGCTCAGGGCTAATCTTCCTCAGAAAAAAAAAAAAAAAAGAAAAGAAAGGTAAACTCATCATATCAAAGTACTTGTTGGTATTGTGCAAACTTCTTATTTGTGTTGCACAAGTCTTCTAAGCACTCTACATTTTTGTTTCTTTAATATATTAGCTCCTGATAGGTATGTGCCAAAAGGATGAAAATAATTTTGTCCATATTTTAATAAAGAAAATAAAGGTACAGCTCACTATTATTATTTTATTATAATCTAATTTTAATAGTTAGATTCAAACCTTTAAAATTATTATGGTTAAGATCGGTATATAATTTTTTCTGTCTTTCATATTCCTATGTTTTCAATGCTCCCCTCTTAGCATCTTCTCATTAAAGCAGAACATGTGATTTCAGTACTGACCATGTTCACTCAATGCCAGGTCAAAACAAAACAAAATGAACCTTTCTACCTGAATCCATTCATTGCCTCCTTCCATCCAATATATCTCTCCTTTAAGAGATAAGATTAAATATTGAAAGTGCTGGTGATTTTTAACTAAATGATTTTTACATGTCCTGAAACTGAACCGTAGAAGCATCTGCTCTCTACACAATTTTCCTACTTTTTTCCTCTTATTGCATTGGTTCCTTCTCTTTTCTTCCCCCCAATCCCTGCACTGTAGAAACAGAATGATGCTGGAACATGGCTCAGGTGATCACATTTTTCTTTATTTTCCTCATAAACATCCAGTTGAGGTGACCTCTAATAGCAGAGTCAGGCTGACACAATTGTTCAGGAAATTTAAAAAAGAGAATTTCCCTCACCCGTAACATAATTCTGATGGCACTGAAGCTCAGAGGATGTGCACAAAATCCAAAACAGTAACTACAAATTATATCAACAGCAAGGTAAGTATATTGACTTCAGAGTGCTATCCAAATTTTCATCTAGCCTTATTATGCACCTCTACATGTTTAAATAAAATTATCAATTTCGTTATTCTTAATTTTTTCATCAATAGTCTCATTTTATGAGTTTTTTCAGAGCTTGGCCATTGAAATCCATTTTCTCTCTGTTCATATTTGTATAGGCTATTATAAAATATTACTTTCAACAATACCTTTTGAAACATCTGGCATCCATTTGTGATTTATCATGCATCCCATCTTCTAGACCAACAACAATTTATCGTTTGAGGGTTCTTGGACCCTTTTGGTCCTGGAGAAGTACCTACAATAATTCACCTAAGGAATAGGGCCATATTGCATTTTCAGTTTTGTTTTAATAAGTGATAAACTGATTAAATCTCGGTCAAAAGGAACTAGTAAATGCAATGCTTTCATTAACAATGAGTATTTGATTCTCTAATAACATTTTTAAGTAATTATTTCTGTTATAGATTGAAAACACTCCTGTTATTGAATGTTAATATGTAGGCAACCAGACTGAGGAATTTGTGGTTAATGATGAGGCATTAGGATTAACATTACCTATATCAAAGTAAAGATATCAAGTTCAATGAGAAGATGAGCACGCAACCGAAGGCTTATTATAATGGTTTGCCCATCAAAATTGGACTGAAAGCTTTATCAATGAAACTGCTTTGGGAGTTTCAGTTTCAACATAATCAAAATAAAATTTTCACTTTTCCCCTTCTCTTTCCAAAATGTTTTTGAGCTTTTATCTATGTCCAACATTATTAAGAACAATTAGAGACATTCGGTGTTAAAACATTTGGTACCTATAAAAAGGAAGAAGTAGATGTCAATATCACACCTATTGATTCTCCATACATCCTCAGATGAAATACAATATTCTTATTTTCAAGTGCATAATGAATTTCATGACTCAATACATGTATTGACTATTACAGTTTTAGCAAAATTATACAACTTAATTTTATCATGAAAAATAACCATACACTTACATAATTTTCCACCTTGTCTTACTGATGCCAAAATGAATGGGATTTAGAATGAGAACCGAAGGTAGAGAAAAAGTATGGCTAATGGTTTCATAAGCTGCCTTAGTGCAGTTACAGAAGTATAATTGGTAGACATTATAAAATGTCAGCTTTTATCTATAGTAAATATAATTTACACAGCAGACAAGAGTGATTAGAGTCAGATCACTGAGAGGCTAATGAAAAGAGCCATTGGCACAGATGGGGATTGTTCATTTTGCAAGAGATCAGAGAAGTGACAAGTGCTGAAGGTGTTTTCACACGCACTGACACTCATCTCAGAGTTGCTCGATCATGCCCTGGGATACAGAGCAATCTAATCATTTTCTATTAAATAATTCAAATTCTATGGCCTGTGTTTGACTCACATTTTGAAAGGTATTGAATTGAGTCATTCATTGCTGGGAAGTTAAAGTCTGTTTCATAACTCGGGCTTGTGAGAAACATTAACAAGAGAAGGCCTTAACAAAACAGAACAGAATAGAGGAATGGGCTTGACAGGGATAATAAACCAGAGACCAAATTGCAGAACTAAATTGCAACAACAAAATAAAAAGATCTGATATGCTGTTGAAAATAACAGTCTACATATTTGTTTTGTAAATGATGTCCTCTAATAACTATTAAAGGAGTTATTTGAAAAGTTTCATTTTTTTTGTACTCGAGTTAATGAGATTGTAGCACTTAAAACGTTGCCTAAGGAAGAGAGGATGAAAAAGAAAATTATGTTTCTTTAGCGTGTTTTGGTAAATGAGTGCTATTGCTTAATCAAATAAAATTAAATCAGAAGGGAAATCAGAGAGAAGCACAACTATCTGAAAAAACACTTTGAAGGACATTTAAAGGAAATGAAGGACACATGAAACCGATAAGGTCAACAATAACAAGTCTTGTTAAATGCATATTTATCCAGTTATTATATTTTTCAAGATAATAAAGAAATCAGTTGAGGTAATAAAATCCTGTGGTATGCTCACATTTTTAAAAATTTCATAAAACTATTTAATTAATATTTTGGGAAAAATTTAGGCAGGAAGATTTAGAAAATCATTTTGAATTATGAGATTTTTAACATTAACCTGGAATATAATTATTCAACACAGCATGTTTTCTTAAGGTAAATATATGTGCACTATTCTCAGCTGGAATTATTTTTTTATCTTTTACTTTTTGGTGAGGAAGTTTGGCCCTGAGCTAACACCTGTTGCAAATCTTCCTCTTTTTGCTTGAGGAAAATTGTTGCTGAGCAAACATCTATGCCAATCTTCATCTGTTTTGTATGTGGGATGCCACCACAGCATGGCTTGATGAGCAGTGCTTAGATATGCATGCAGGATTCGGCCCCATGAACCCCAGGCTGCTGAAGTGGAGCACATGAACTTAACCACTACACCACCAGGCCTGTCCCTCTTTTGTTATTTATTTATTTATTTATCTTTTGAGGAAGATTAGCCCTGAGATAACATCTGCCACCAATCCTCCTCTTTTTGCTGAGGAAAACTGACCCTGAGCTAACATCCATGCCCATCTTCCTCTATTTCATATATGGGACACCTGCCACAGCAGGGCTTGACAAGTGGGCATAGGTCCCCACCCAGAATCCAAAATGGCAAACCCCGAGCCACTGAAGCAGAAGATGTGAACTTAACCACTGCGCCAGCAGATTGGCCCCCTTCTTTTGCTATTTTTTGATTGGGAAAGGAAAATGTAATTTTAATTATTATTCTCAGAAGAGATTAAACAAGTAATTCAAGAAATTAAAATACAATAATTTAGATAATTAGAATAAACAAAAAATCAAACAAAAGTATAGCACAGCAGCAACAACAGCAAAGTAATTAAAAAGCAGCAGTGAGGGGCTGGCCCCGTGGCCGAGTGGTTAAGTTCGTGTGCTCGCTGCAGGCGGCCCCGTGCTTTGCTGGTTCGAATCCTGGGCGCGGACATGGCACTGCTCATCAAACCATGCTGAGGCAGCATCCCACATGCCACAACTAGAAGGACCTACAAGGCAGAATATACAACTATGTACTGGGGGGCTTTGGGGAGAAAAAGGAAAAAATAAAATCTTTAAAAAAAAAAAGGAGCAGTGAAATCAAAACAAAGAAAAATAGAGAAAACTTCAATTTGCCTGACAGTAAGCCTGAATTAATGAATGCATTTATCTAAGAGAGAGATGGGAAAATTGAAAGATAGTCCTCATTGTGAACATACCTGGAAGTACACAGAAAAACAAAATATTCTGGCAAAGAGGAAAATAAAAACTATACTAAAATTTGCATGAGAGAAATAAAAAGAAAATGAAAAGTCCACTGCAGAGTTGCTTACAGAAATGACATTAATCCTAAGTATGGATGATTTGTTTAATACAACTAAGCCTGAATATTCACATTAATAAAGAAGCAAAAATAACTTACTTTTTAATTTGTATAGGCTAAGTTTCATGTTATGGTATACAGTGCTATGAACTTTGATGTATGTAAAAGTCACATACCAACAACCACAACCACGACAACTACTTATGTGCCTCTTCTAGAATGCCACATGCGTGGAAACATAGTATGTTGCCTCTGGCTTCTTTTACTTAGTAAAATGCATTTGAGAGGCCCTCATGATGTTGTGTGTATCAATATTTCATTACTTTTTGTGGCTGAACAGTATGGATTGGCCCCAGGGTTTTTTTTGTGTGTGTTTTAAGCCCTTTACTGGATGAAGAGTATTTGGGCTGTTTCCAGATTTTGATGATTATTAATTAAACTTCTAAATTCCTGTATGAACGTAAATTTATATTTCCATTAGATAAATACCTAGGAGTGAGATTCCTGGATCATATAAGTTAATGGTGAATTTTACATGAAACTTTCAAACAGTTTCCAAAATGGCTGTGCTGTTGTACATTCCCGCCAGCAATGTCTCAGAGTGCCAGTTATTCTGTATCCCGGCAGTGCTTATATTGGTAAGTTTTTTGTTTTTTCTCTTTTCTTTAATTGTAGCCATTCTAGTAGATGTGTGTAGGTATGAATTTGTCATTTGGGTTTTACTTTGCACTTCCCTGATGACTAACGATGCTGAATGTCTTTTCATGTGCTTGTTTGCCATCTGTATATCTTCTTCGGTGAATTGTGTGTTCAAATTTTTAGCAACATATTATTTTTTACTTTTAGGTGAATATATACACACAGGTCCACAGATTGGGATAAAATATTTGCAACTCACATCTAACAAAGGATATCTGACAAAGGATATGTAAAATACTAAAAGAACTTAAAAAAGGAAGAAGAATGAATGTATGGTGTGGTAATTAAGACAATAAGAATTATAACAAAAAGTATGGTGTAAAGAGAACATTTCATTTAGTGAGATTTTCAGTGTGTATCAATAAGTGACTTAGCTAATTTTATCCAATGTTTTAAGTTTATGGGCACAAAGGTCTTGGTAATATTATGTTTTCTTCCTTTGCCGCCTACATGGTTTGTAGGGAAGTCCTCTCTTTCATTTATGATATTGCTAATTTGTGGCATTTCTCTTTTTTCTTGATTAATCAGACTAGAGATTGATCAAATTTTTAAATTCTTTTCCCAAAAGCAGCTTTTGCTTTCATTGAATTTGTGTATTCTTTTGCTGTTTTCAGTTTAATAGATATCTATTCTTATGATTTTTCTTTCCATCCTTCTGCTTGCTTTACATTTGATGTGCTCTTTTGTTCTATTTTCCTGGATGGAAAGAGAGATTACTTATTTGAGGCCATGTTTCTTTTATAATCAAAGCATTTAATGCTATGAATTTCCCTTTAATTGCTACTTTGGATACATTCCATTAATTTTGATATCTTGCATTTTCATTTTATTCAGATCAAAATATTTTACTTTTTTTTTTTTGGTAAGGAAGATCGTCTCTGTGCAAACATCTGTGCCAATCTTTCTCTATTTTGTATGTGGGATGCTGCCACAGCATGGCATCATGAGCAGTGTGCAGGTCAGCACCCAGAATCCAAACCCACAAACCCTGGGCCACCAAAGTGGAGCGTATGAACTTAACCACTACGCCACTAGGCCAGGGCCAGATAAAAGCATTTTTATTTCACTTTAAGTCTTCCTCTTTGACACATGGGTAACTTAGAATTATGTTGTTAAATCACCAAATTGGGGGATTTTCCAAATATCTTTTTGTTAGCAATTTCTGCTTCAATTTTCATATAGCCTGAAGAGATACTTGAAGAGAAAAGCACAACAGTAGTTGTGAGGTGTAATGCAAGTAGTTGGCAAAAGAAAAGCAATCTGAAGTAGTGTTTCTGTGTGTTGGTGTTTAAGAAACACAAGAAAAGCACTTGGGTTATTTTGAAATAAATCTTTGGGTGTTTTGAATTTATGTTGGTAGACCTCTACTTCTCATTCTTAAACATTGCTATAATACTGGATCATGAAGGTTTCTACATCAATGATATTAAACATTGTGGTTACTCAACCTTGTAATTAGTGATATTTTGGGCCAGATAATTCTTTGTGGTCAGTGGCTGCCCTGTGTGATGTAGGATATTCAGCAGTGTCCCTGGCCTATTTCCATTGCATGCCAGCAGCACCCATCCCCACTTGAAACAATCAAAAATGCCTCATGACAACCAAAGCTACTTCTGGACATAGCCAAATGCCCCCTTCTGCGTAGAAGCACGCCTGTTGAGAACCATAGCTGTAAACAATTTAGTCTTATATAAAGATTAAAAGGAAACATTAAAACCATATGATTTAAATTTTTGTACAATAAATGCAAAATTTCCCCATCTTAGTTTGTCTTTTCTGCATTGATTACATAGGGTCAGAACACTGAAACGACTCACAAAACTCTTCAGGATGTCCTCATAAACATCTTAAATACAGAAATAGCATATGATACAGTAGGAGAAAGGAGGCTCAAGCTGGCCTGAGAGACCAAAGGGACTTCCAGATGCAGCTCCTCACATTTCTTTCTCAGTTGCTTTGTCTCTGGATTATGAATTCCCAGAGTTTGAAAGAGAAATCTTGGTTTCAGGATACCTGAGGCAAAGTTTCCGGGAGGGAGCCAGCCCTGATGGACTAGTGGTTAAAGTTTGGTGTGCTCTGCTTCGGCAGCTCAGGTTCAGTTCCTGGGCATGGAACTACATCACTCCTCTCTCAGTAGCCATGCTGTGGTGGCAGCTCACATAGAAGCAAGAGAAGGGCTTACAAGTAGGATATAGAACCATGCACTAGGGCTTTGGGGAGAACAAAAGGGAAAAAGAAAAGGAAGATTGGCAACAGATGTTAGGGCAAATCTCTCCCTGCAAAAAAGAAAAAGAAAAAATGTTTCCAGGAGTGTCTTTTATTCCCCACTGGTCACATAGCCAAGGCACACTGGATAACCAGATAAAGTAGGCTTAAGGCATTGATCTGTACGTCTCTAACTTATCTAAGCCAGATGTTCCAGAAGAGTTTCACAGTTTAAAGAGGCCATTGTACATCCCTAGCTAGCCCATCTTGTCCTTACATTGTCTAAGTTGCAGTACTGACTTTGAGGCGTTTTCAGAAATAAGCATAGAGCTGTGTCACTGCAGCTGTAAGAAAACTATTTTATACTTTGCTTCAAAAAACAAAAGCAAAGAAAAAGCACTTTTCTCAAATCTTTCTTTTTCTCTGACTGGCGTTAAACAAACTCTCTTTACAAGCACAGTGTTTGGTATAATTCTTCTTACTTATTGTGTTTATTACTGCATCACACATTCTTTTTTTTTGTTTTTTTAACTTCTTTTAACATTTTAAAACACACATCTTTAAGAGTAGAAATTGCTTAGATTTAGCAAACTTAGACAGTTGCGCAACTATCAACACAGTCCAATTTTAGAATATTTCCATTCCCCAAAGGCTCCTCATGCCCATTTGCAGTGGATTCCTGCTCCCTCTCTTGACCACAGGCAATCACTGATCTGCCTTCTCTCTCTATAGTTTTGCCTTTTCAACAAATTCCGTATTCCTGGAATCATGTTATTTTGTCGGACATCTTTCACTTAGTGTGATGCATTTGAGATTCACCCATGTTGTGCATATATTGTTAGTTCATGCTTTTTGTTTCTGAGTACTATTTCGTTGTATGGATATACTACATTTTGTACATTTAAACCAGTTGATGAACATTTGGCATGTTTCCAATTTTGGTCTATTATGAATTATGTATCTGTGAACATTGGTCTGTAAATCTTTGTTTGGACATGTGTTTTCATTTCCTTGAATACACACCTAGGAGTGAAATTGCTGGGTTTTAATGTAAATTTATGTTTTATTTACTAACATACTGTGCAAGAGTTTTCCAGTATGACCACAGCATTTTACACACCCCCTGGCAATGTATGATAATTCTGTATTTCCACTTCTTTGCTAACACGTAGTATTGTTAGTCTTTTCAAAATTTTAGCCATTGTAGCGGGTGTATAATGGTTTTGTTTGCATTTCCTTAATGACTGATGACTTTGAGCATCTTCTTTTTTTCCCTCAGAATTTATTGAGGTATCATTGACATATAATGTTGTATAAGTTTAAGGTGTACAACGTGTTGATTGAATACACTTATATATTGCAAAATGCCTACACCATAGTGTTAGCTAACATCTCCATCACCTCACATAATTACTATTTCTTTTTTGTGGTGAGAAGATTTAAGATCTATTCTCATTCCAACTTTCTGGTATACAGTAATATATAAGAATTGTTACTTATATTCCCCATGCTGTACGCTTAGATTCATGTACTTATTCAGCATTCTTTGAAAAAATATCTATTAAAATTCTTTGCATGGTTTTATTTTTATTGGGCCTTTTGTCTTCTTTATTGACTTTTCAGACTTTTTTATATTCTGCATACAACTTTATCAGATATATCTTTTGAAAATGTTTTCTCCTCAGCTTTTGCTGGCTTTTTAATATTCTTAATGCCATTTTTTGAAGAGTAAAACTTTTTTAATTTTGATGAAGACCAATCAACCATTTTTCTTTTATTGTCATGTCTAAGAACTTCTTCCCTAACTCAAGGCTACAAAAATTTTTCACTCACATTTTCTTCTAGAAATTTTATATTTTAACCTTTAAAATTAATTCTGTGATCCATTTTGAACTAATTTTATGGCACTAGCTAGGTAATGGGGTTCTTGTTTTATTTATTTTGTTTTATTTTGAATATGGGTATCCAATTGTTCTAGCCCTATTTGTTGGAAAAAGCTTATCCTTTCCCCATGGAATCACTTTGGTATTTTTATTTAAAATCAGTTGACCGTATGTGTATGTCTATTTCTATATCCTTTTTTCTAGTCCATAGAGCTCCATGTCAATTCTTATGTTGCTACCACAGTAGCTTTTTACTGTAGCTTCATAGTAAGTTTTGAAATAAAGTAGTATAAACCTCTTAAAATTGTTCTGTTATTTGGAAACTTCTTTTTATTTGGCTTAGCTGGCTTTGAAAATCCTTGGTTATTATAGACACCATTGCCGTGTAGTGATTTCCCTTAAATATCAGTTTAGGTATGTAAATACAGACATAAGCATATACTTTATTAAATGTGCCATTATATGATAATTTATGTATAATAAATATGATACTTTGCATATAATAAATGAGTGGATATTTTTAGCAAAGCTTGCTCAAAATGAAACAATAAAAAGTATTTATCACAACGTCATTAGAAATCAGGGAAATGTAAGTTGAAACCACAATGAGGTATTATTACACAACTATTAGAATGGTTAAGAAAACAAAACAGTAAAAAACACCATATTCTGGCAAAGATGTAGAGAAACTAAATCACTTATACACTGATGGTGGAGATGCAAAATGGTACAGTCACTTCAGAAAACAGTTTGGCAGTTTCTTACACAACTAAACATGCATTGATCATATGGATCAGCGATGGCAATTTTGGGCAATTAAGCCAGAAAAATGAAAATTGATGTTCACACAAAAACTGTAAATGTACAAAAAAACTGCACATGACTGTTCATAGCAGATTTATGCTTAATAGTCAGCACATGATGGTTCAATAAACTGATCCATACATACAATGGAGCGTTATTAAGCAGTGAAAAGCAACAGATGCATGTCACAACTTCGATGGTTCTTAAGAGAATTATTCTGAATGAAAAAAGTCAATCTAAAATGATTACATACTTTATGAATCCATTCATATAACATATTTGAAATGACAAAATTATGAAAATGGGAGAATGTCTTAGTGGGTCCTAGGGATTAGAGAAGAGCACATTAGTGGTTATAGGGGAGGAAGGATGGTGGCTGTGGCTGTGAAAGGATAGTATGACGGACACTGTGGTGACCCTATTCTGTGTCTGGACTATCTGAGACAATCTGGACGTGAACCTACACATGTGATAATATTGTGTAGAAATAAATGCACATACACAGGTGTGCACACACGGATGAATGCATGTACACTGGTGAAATCGTAAGATCAGTGGATTGCCTCAGTGTCAATTTCCTGGCCATGATATTGTGATACAGTTATGTGAAATGTTACCACTGGGGAAACTGGGGGAAGGATATACTGAATCTTTCTGTATTATTTATGATAACTGTATATCTATCTACAATTATCTCAAAGAAAAAATTTTTTAAAATACCTTTAAAAAGTTTATTGAATATTTACATCCCCAGCAATTTTGTAGTCTGTAGAGCTATAATTAAACAATGTACTGCTCATTTTGTTAATTAAATCTCTTCTCCCTTAGCATACATATAACACAATAAGAACACATTGTTTCAAATATATATTGTTTTATATTATATCATGTGAGCCAGGAACATTGTAAGTATTATATCCATTTTTTTCAATGACAAAATGCAATAAAAATAATGCTAGTTTTGGGGGATATAACTGTGAAAAAGATAAAATTGATCCATTTATTTAAGAGAAATAATATAAAAATAATGTTAAAACTTATGAGTGCTTACTAAGAGGCAACACTATTCTAAACTTTTTACATCCATGAAATCCTGACACTCAGAACTTTATAGCAAGCCTATGAAGTAGGTGCCAATATTACCGTTACTTTAAAAATGAGTAAACTAAGGCATAGTGAGCATAAAATCAAATTCAGACATCTAGTAAATAAAAGAGTCAATCTTTAAATCTAGGCATTTGTAGAAGTATTCTTAACCACCTCTATAATAGTTAACCTCTCCATGGTACCTAGGGTAAGTCTCAAAGAATTTAAAGATGTGTAAAACCAATGTGGACTAGAGAAGCTCTAAAAATTGTTATGAGCTACTTAAGCATATTTATATTCAAAACAAGAAGAGCAACCTGCAAGAATGGCAAAGCTGTAAGTTGAGACACATTATTGTTCAAGATCCACATTCAAAATCAGTCAAGTAAGAACCAGTAAGATTTAAGCCACACTAAGAGGCAGCAACATATTTGGGGAAACTGAGGTTTTTTTCTTGAGCTACAGATATAGTTTAATGTAGCTGTTTAAGTTGAAAAGAGAAAGTACTTTAAGTGGGGCTTGTAGGGAGAGTTCCTAATTAGTAGTATTGGGATGGGAGGGGTGAGACAAAAGTTGGAATCAAGAAAATAATGACTGAAATTGAGCATTAATTGACTATAAGCAATAAGGAAAGTGATTAGTCAAAATGATTTCTACAATTTTAAAGATGTGAGATTGAATAGTATAGTGTAAGAGATGCTGTCATGCACCACACAGCTCCTCCTTCAGAAATGAAGGAATTTTTTTCCCATATCCTGAGAATGCTGGCAGCCGACATCCTTCACCTGTCAGCTCTCTTGGGAAGGTGACTCGGCTGAAGAAGCTGCATCGTGTGAAGTCATGGACCTTTCCAGTGCAGCCCAAATCTATTGCCCAATTAATATAGTAATATAAAGATATATAAAATTGCCAGAAAAAGTGAAAACCTGGAGTGATCTCAGCTTCAGCGATCCACATAAGGCGGTGAAGCCTTTAAGACCACATCACAAACTTCAGTCTTCATCTAATGCTGCTCTTTTTCTGTTCTTCCACAAATTCCAAGCACGCTCCTTAATGAAATTCCAGCATCTTAGTCTCTGTCACAGCGTCCGTTTCCCTGAGAAGCAAATCTGCAACAGTCAGCAATTTTGAAAAACTGTAATTGACAAGGTGCTTCCACTTGCGGGGAATGAGATACTTACTGAGCACTGAGATGATGGCAGTATTCTGAAGTAAGTGTCTCATGAGCAATGTTGCCCTGGCTCTGAATTTCTTGAAAATACCATCACCAGAGTAACCCAGCCAGAAATTTGAGAATCATCCTTTACTCCCGACTATGTTCTTGTCATTGGCAAGTCCTATTCTACACTGTTTTGCAGAATTTCAATGTTGAGTTTCTCCTCTCCATCTCTCTACTATTGTCTGTGTTCTTGCCGTGAGCATCCCTTTCCTAATATGACTGCCTCATATTATTTTCTAAGCCATTCTCTATACTTTACTATATTATTCTTTTCCCACAACAGCTTATTATTATATAGCATAGTTAAGATTTTTGGAGTATTGGCTATTTACTGGAACAAGAATTGTCCAAAATGCTTTACCTGAATTAATTCATCTAATCCTCACAATCTTACACACTTAATAAACTTGCAATACCTTGAATATGTCAAGCTAATCTGTCCCTCAGTATGACATTGTTCCCTCCACATGCGATGATCTCCCCTTCCTCCTGTCTGCCATGTAAACATCTACTGATCCTTCCAGACTTTGTTTATTACTTCTCTGTTAATACTTTCTGCTGCTCCTTCAGGTGGCAGTGTTGACTTACTCTGCACCATTAATTTTAGACATTTCTATCATAAAAGCTCTAATGCATTACTGAAATCTTTTTTTAATCATTCACTGAGCTCCTGAACTTTTAGCAAGATGAAGAAATATATCAAATATTTTCTCTTTTGTGGTACAAAATCTTTAACAATTAAAAAAAATACATAGATGGTACTGCTGTCTTATTCCATTAACAAGGACAATGATTGAAGTGATTTTCTCAAATTTCTATAGTCAACAATAGCACTTGGCTTAGAGATGCATTGTGAAACAGCAGCAAAAGTGTGGGTTTTAAAACCAGTCAGATGTAGATTTGAATCTTGGTTTTTGTCTCTTGTTAATACTTGAATTCATGTGGAATTCTTGGTTATAACATGACTTTTCTCTGTAAGATGATAGTAATGGCACTTCATTTTTTTCAACAGATCTGAAAGGTAGAAACATTACTTCATATCACACATAGTACATAGGAAAATCTCAAACAACAACCGGGTATGCTTGACTTTGCAACTGAATTTTAACTCTGCCTTCCACTGTCTCAGCTTGGGTTAAGTCATAATTGGTGGCTGTACCTGAATGTCGGTCTTAGGATTCATGGTGCTAGGCGGTCTTCAACTGACCTTCGCTGTGGGCCAGGTTGTCTTTAGGTGCCGGTACTTGGGGCTGTTCCTTTTTGTGGTAGCTCAATTTTGGTGTTAAAGTAGGAAGCCATGTGCAGTCCACAAGTTGATGCGTCATCTAGATTCAGAAAAATAAGCCACTATGGCTGCTGGACTTGAATCACTCCATCGTCTACTGCCTCATTTCCTTTATGACATAATTTCCACCTTTAACCAAGTCCCCTTCCACCTGCACCTTTGTGTCCTGCTATTTATCACCAATTCCACTCAAGTGCCTGCCACCATTTGAAAAATACTGTTCTACATGATAGAAAATTAATTAATGAAGTAATACTTCCTTGCACTTGTAAAATAGACTGGCTTCCTAGAGGAGAAAATGAAGTCTGAAAATTCTCTTACTTATAATAAAACTCAGCTAAAAAAATGGAAGCTAATAAACCAATTTAATAAACTTATTTTTCATTTTCATTTGGATTATCTCAGTACTCAATTTAAGGGAGATTTAAGAAGAATTTCCAACAGCAAACTAGCAAAGCATGAGAAGTTTACATTTTAAAAAATTTATAAAGGAATTATGATTTTAGTGATAAGCATTTAATAAATAGCAATACATAAAATTACAATAACTTCAGACAACCTTTCAGCTAGATTTGCATTTAGTGTTTTCCCCCCTTCCAGGAGATATTAATAATAACAGATTAATTATGAACAACATCAAAAAAGAAAACATCTGAATTGTCATTTAAATTTAATTAAAACATAAATCGATGTAACATTGAGCTTATTGGGTAGTAATTACCTTTTCGAGTTTCTTTCCTTCTATACAATTACTTATAAAGAATTTGATGAATTTGTTTTGCATTAAATTAAACAATTTAATTTTTACTCTATAAAAAGTAAAACCAAAAATAACTAAGCCTGTATGCACTACATTACTCATGTTATTAATTTATACACAGGCAGGCCCAAATTATTCATTGTGATATATTTCTTTAAAGGATGTTTTACGGAAAGTGATATGAAATGTATCATTTCCCCCTCATAAGTAATCAGAGGTATTCCATAGGACAGAGAGAATCGGTTACTGTTTTGACACTAGGTGGCATCCCTGTGTAATCAGAGGAGCTAAAGGCTAACAGCGGTGCTCTGTTTCTCAGAGATCTATCATAAATTCACAGATAAATGGATTGCAGCTGGAGAAAGTTGAATGTAGGCTTTTTATTCAGAAGATTACGTGAATAAACCAATACTGTATCATGTTATTTACAGTTTGTTGACTATTAGAACATTAAAAATTATTGTTCTAGCTTCATTAATTTAGAAGTATAGATGCTAGCTACTAAAAGCTATCTTGTTTCTTTTTACTTAGGATATCTACCTTCATGCAAGTATTTATGTTTATGTTAATAATGCAGAAGGCAAATTTAATTCAACTTTCTATAAGTTACTGTCACAAATTTATTTCAATGAGAAAATAATTCCAAGTATCAAAATTAAAGATTATCTTTGGTTCATTATTACTGCAAAAAGTTTAAGCAAAGTATAAAAGCCTCTTAAAATTTGTATAAAAATTAAACTTTAAAAAATAACTCACTGCTTGTCATTTGTATATGATAGTGAAATAAACCACTAATTTTATATGATGCATCTTTTGACATATTAAATATGCAAATGTTCTTGTTGACGTAGAGCTTCTCAAACTTTTACACCACACAGCAAACACAGAAAATGATAATATTTGCGTGACAAACTTGGAGGGAAAGAAGGGGCTGGTCAAAGCTTGGTATTGAGCAGGTTGATAGGTCAGAAACCTGGAAGTTCTTCATGGCACACCAGTGGAAATGCTCAATACTAGACATAAACACACAAATATTAAAATGTTAGTAGAATTAGACACTTTTTTCAAAATTATACTAAGAAAATAACATATGCTGTTAAATTTGCTGCTTCCTGAAA